>NW_026972206.1:0-205557 GCF_036711695.1 Zophobas morio | reverse complement strand
TACGACGCTTTTATATTTTAAAATTAGTTACAAGGGAGAGTAAAAATAAACAAAAAAAAAAATTTAAACTAGGTCATCAGATTTATCAAAAATTTGCCTTATAGCCTCCTCCTTTTTAAATTGCAAGTAACCTAAAAAATGTTGTAATCATAAAAAATACCTTAATACTTTTAAAGTATGATCACCTTGTAACGCGATAAATTTTAAAGGTTTCCTCCGCTCGATAAACTCTTTTATACTCTGAGAAAAACCATTTGTATCAAAGCCCCGTTTAGCAAGAAGGGCCTCTCTACTGTAATAATTAGATGTAAAAACCTTAAAAAACCTAAAATCACTAGATTATCAAAATTACGCTTAAAAAGTGTTTTTATTAAAGCAAGTTTGACGCTCTAATAACTTCTTTGAAACTTCGTAAGCTTGTAAATCTAAAAGTGGTTTAAAGCAATCACCCTCCTGGAACCCAATCAGCTGAAAAGCTCTTTGATTTAAGAGGTTTAAGTTAGCCAAAAGTTTTGATTCAAGCATCAATTATTTAGACCGAAGAATTTAAATACACTAAAAACATAAATAATTTTAGTTTATATTTGATTGCAACTTAAATTTTTTTGTCTAATTTTCTGTAAATGATACTCAAAATACTGGCTGACCAACGGAATTAGCGGGGTGCTGCCCACGCGTAGGTTGCTCCCTTGCAAACACCTCTCCGCTTTTTAGCGAGGTAGAAGGCAAAACGTGGACACTTTTCAAACTAAGCCAGACTATATTGCTCCACTCTTATAAGACGTTTATCCAATGTACTTTTTACTTTACTCCGCAATTAGTATATGAACACCTACTTTACCTTTCTGAGACTTTTTACCAGTTATGAAACTATTACAAATATAATTAACTCACTTTGTACCGAAAATGACTGTGAGGCTAGACGAGTATATCTAACCTTATGCTCAAATATAATGCCAAAAAGACTATCTAGCTTGATGTGAACTATATCCTATTTTTCAGTTCCTTACAAGTTTGCGTAAACTGTTTTATATCCAAATTTACAACCAGAAACTTTGTTTAGGGCTATCGGCCCGTAAGTTTATTATCCTTCATTAGTAAAGTTGCGGGTTGTGATACTCGCGCGATTAAAATATTAAATGAATGGGTCGTTTTAGTTTTTATGGGATGCACTCTTCATCTTAATTAATCCTTATGCCTTTCAAAATGTATTACTTAGGGCTTTAGTATGACAAAAATAAATTCTTATACTTTGAGAAAGCCCTAGAGAAAGTTTAACATAGCGGGTTTGATACAAAATAACCGAGTTTTATTTTCTCTGCCAGTCCAGATAAAAACGCCTTTTTATTGAACAGAAAATTTACAGTTCGAAATCTTAATAAAAAAGATTAAAATATTGGAGTCCCTTCAGGAGAACTTTTGTCTTCGCTTGCATTCGCGATTTATTTCGCAAACATGCCCAAATCTAATAACGCATCCTAACCCTATACGAAGAATGAAACAACTATGCTCTGCAGTCCTAAAAAGAAAGAGTTTTTTTAAAAAAACAATGGGACATGTAAAAAATGATAAGAGAGGTTCAACAAAGAAGAGAACAACAATTGCAGAGACGTTACAAAAACTTTCAATAAAAAAGAGATAAAAAACCAAGTAAGCAAAAACAAGACAAGTCAGGTCTTCTCTTAAGAAAAACAGAAATTCTTGGGAGAATATCAAACGCTAAAAGGTAAAGTGGTGCGTTTAAAAATCTGCAAAGGTTTAACAAGTTTCAGAGTAAACTGCAAAGATCGTATAGAAGCAACTAGAAAATTTTTGTTTAAAGATTATTGATTGCTTGACAATCCCCATAAGAAAGCTGCATATATTTGAGCTTCTGAAAGCGAACTAAAACAGGAAGCCTGCTTGGGGGGTTTCTCGAGGTTTAAATGGTGCTACCGACTTAGAGAAGCTAACTACAGCGCGGGGGGCCAGATGAATTATAAGCAGCCGACAGGGTTTTAAACTCTAATGGCGCGAAAAAAAAGTTAAACAAAAAAAAATAGAGGTAAATACTTTTACTATGTGCTTATTAATGATGAAAGGCATCGTATAAGTAAAGGGTGTTTTTAAAACATATTGAAAAACTAATACTTTTGTGTTTAAAAACAAGAATTGAATTTCTTTTGGCTTGCATAACACATGATGGCAAAAGTGGTCACTCTAGTAGGCAGAAGGGGGTAAAGGGGGAAGCAAAGAGAAGGAACGACGACAACACACGTGTTTTATTTTACTAGTCTAAATATATATTTTTCTTTTTTTTTATATACAACTGAGAATTGCCGTCTGAGGGCAGAAACCTACTTAATGATTTAAGGATGCCATGAGCGCCGAGATCTTTTTTTTTGTCGTTGTTGTTGTAATCAGTGTTCGGAAGTGCTAAGCGTTGTGCTAAGGAGGCTTAAGAATAATCAAAGAAAATATATAGTCCTTCGTAATTTTAACTAACTCTATATTATTATTTTTTTTTCTTTGTTATATTATTAAGCATATTACTCTCAATCTGTATATAATATAATTAGTTTTTAAAGTTACCAAGACTAAAATGATTTTGCAAAATTATTATTGTTTCGGACTTTTCACTTGATTACGTGGATTTACTTATTACACTCGCAATTAGCAAAAAAAAAACGCTTGGAATCGGTTAGAGAACACAATATACGCGTTACCATCATACGGAGGCCAGTGCATCAGCTCTCCAGTAAAAGAGACCAATCTACACACAACTTACTATGCAAAATATGTGATGCGTACCAAATAGTTTCTACTAGCTCATATGAAAGCTGTTTGTAAGAAGAAATATTCTATTTTTCACCTAATAAACCAAAAAATTTAAGCACAAAGCAAACTAAATATTCGTTGAATGACGAAGAAAAGCAATATATTAAACTTGAACCTGAATGTTTATTGCTCCACATAATGACAAAAAGACTCATCAGAATATCGTTTTAAGCTAGTTTATACATTTTAACTGCGCTATCGATTACCTATGCCGCATGTTTAAACGTCTGTTGCATTTTAAAATGATAAATGGAGAGGTTCAATTTCATCGTTCACCGCTCCAGAAAGAAGAGGAACGAAAAGGTTTACTCATCTTCCTCCCGCTTACTTTAGTATAAAACAAAAACAGAATTTAAAATGTCTAAATAACAAGAACCCTACTCCTGACCATACACATGTAGAGTGCGACAGCGAACACTTTTTTTTCAAAAAAAAGAAAAGAAGTATCGCGATCCTTTTGATCATTCCTCATGGTTGGGGGCAATTTTTCGCACATAGGGCAACAAATGGGAGCCAAAATAAATGGACCGAGGAGACTTTTTTGTGTTTTACGCTCTGTCAAAAAGTTATTTCAGCAGAGAAAACTTGACGGAAACGAAGCAAAAATGGTATGGTAAGATATTAATGGTTGCACTATACCTAAGTCATTGGAATGGTTTTATTAAAAAACCTTTAATACTACAGCACCATTCCATTGTGCTTAGTTGGAATTTATTGTTAGCTTTATTTTACTCAGGCCAAAAATTACGACAAAAAGTGCAATTCATAATAGTTGCTTCCATATATTAATGCAAATTATTATCTTCTCTTATTAACAGAAAAAATATCCCAACGTTATATCCAACTCGTTAGAGGAGTATCATCACGATTAACAGTTTAACCCTTTCATAATAAATAATTAAAAATTGATTTGTTTTTACTTAAAATAAATAGAAAGAGAGTGTAGCGGATTACAGGTATCTTTCTTCGCAATTGTTGAATTTACAAGCCCAAAGTCCTCGAGAATAACAACAAAACAATGTTATATAAAATAATAAGATAAACTATAGACTTTAACATAATATAATAATGAAGCCGAAGAATTAAAACAGGAAATTTTTTATCAGATAACTTTGGGCTCTCTAGGAGCACCAAAACTACCTCAGAAAATAAAAAATTTAAAAAAGTTGCAGCAGCGCATGCATGGGCTGCATTAATTTAATCACATAGCTTCGTTTCCTCATACTAGAAACCCAATACAAAATGTGTTTGATATAACTACCCATTTTAGCCCGTGATTGAAATAAATTAAAATTTTGAATAAAATATTTGTTTTGTGTATCTTGCTATTATATTACCAAAGAACCCGTCAAAGAAGCTTAAAAGCTTAGGTTTCATATGATTTATAAACTTTCCGCGCACGTGTCAATTACTACCAAAAACTGTTATTATCCTTAAAAACTATACCATTAGTTTGTTATTAAGCACCATTCCATAGAAAGGTAAATCAAAAACAAAACACTACTATCGAATGTGCTACGTATTGTGAGATGAGAGAAGGGATATTAAAATTTTTAATAAAATAATATTGCAAAAAATGGTCAGTTATAAGAATAGTTAAAACGTTCAAGCAAAGTAAAAAACTGGTGATCAGTTAAAAAATATAGAAAAAGTACGTGGGTGGGTAGGGAGACAATAGATAAGGCGCTCCTTAATTTAAATAAAAAATTTAATAATTACAAAAGATCGGCGATATGCTATCAAATATTGCCTAAACAATTTTATATAAAGGTTGGTACAACATTGTTTTTGTCTTGACAAATTTTGTCTTAGCAGATAACGAGTTACTAAGAATTATTAATTTCGCAGGCTTTTTAAGTTTAATTACTCTCATTGTGAGGGTTCTCAGCTAACGCTAAAATTTGCGAACTAAGGACCAGCCAAAGTAAAGGTTAACTTAAAGGTTAGGAAGCGAAATAACGCCAATTACCTTAACACGCCTCTAAAAACTTTTTTATGGTGAAAAATAAATGTTTACCGCTCATTCGTTAACTACGTAATGTGTAATTTATAATGTTGCAGCTGCCTTATTAGTATATATTTATATTTGATTAGCGTACTCTTCCACTACTCTGAACGTTTTATAAATAGTTATGCCAGTAGATTAATGAGGTTGGTTATTGATAAACGGTTTTTCTTTTTTTTTACTCTTACTTTTTGTAGATCTTTTTTGCTTATACCAGGATTTTTATTCATTATTTATTAAATAGTAGAGGGTTCTATTGTAAATTTACTGTTCCTTTACTATGTCACTTCAAACTGGTATAAGACCTAACGAAGAACTTGAAACTACTTTTAAGGTATATTTATATAACCTTGAGAGGTTTACTCTTTCCTTATTTATTAAATAAAATTAGGTCTTGAGAGAACCTTTCTGTCCTCTCAGAGCTTGTAAAATTTCCATTATATCTCGTAAATATGTAAACTTTTTTATTTTTTTTAGCTTATTACTTCTTCTTAACAGAAGAGCTTGTGTGCTCTGGGATATTAAAAGCTAAAACAACATTTGAGCAAGAATACGACTCCATTGTAGCTTCTCTACTTAAGCCCTCCGAACCGTGTTACATCTTGTTACGTTCTGATAAAGTTGATAAAGAGGCATTTCTTAATTGATTTCGCCGTTTTTCCTTTAAGTTAACTATACACCACTAACTACTATAAGAAAATCAGTCTTTGGGTATTTATCTCTTACATTCCTGAAGACTTAAAGGTTCAAGCCCTTGTTTACTTTGTTCAAGACTTATTAAACCTTATTTATTAACTATAATTATAATTTATATATTGTAACTTTTTTTAGGTTAGAGATAAAATGGTTTATGCCGCTACCAAATCAACTTTAAAAAAATTTTTTGGAGGATGTATTGATGTTGAAATTTCTGGGACGACCCCCGCAGAAATCCTCTACTCTGGTAGATCTTTACTATTTTAATAAATTGCTTTTTTATTTTAATACTACCCATGAGGTTATACGCTACACAGAAAACTTGAAGGTTCAACGCCGCCTTTGTCATTGTCTGAAATTGAGAAAAAGGAACTCGAGAGTCTCAAGGTAGTTATCCTGTTCTTTATTAAACTTTGTGTACTGCTTATGGCAGAAAAGGCAATGTCTTCCGTGGGTTTGTCCACTCGCTATGAAGTCGCCAGTAAATTATCCTTTCCTTTAAATAAGGTAATTTTTAAAAATCCTTACAATTAGTCACTTTTTTTTTGCGGATTTAAAGTAATATTCTTTTACTTGAATTTTTTCTTACACTACTAATGAATTTTTAACTTTAGCTGGCTGTAGGAGCATTAAAGGAATTGGCAAATTTCACAATCACGTTTGTTTCGCTCGCCTTAAATCTGGACGAGGAGACTACCTGTTTAGATCAGCGAGCCAACTCCACCGTTAAAGAAATATCCGCAGAGGTACTTCTTATAGAACAAAAATTAGTTTATTAACCCAAAATTATTTTTTACATGAAGTTACCTTCTGAAAGTCCTCGATATTTGTTTATTGCTTTCAACCACGAACGTGAGGGGGCTGTGGAAACATTCATTAGTATGCGTGGTCGCTCAGCGCGGAGACAGTCGCTTGTTTATTTTTTTTTATTGCAATAGTTTTTGTCTACTTCTGTCCCGGATTTAAGTGCTCGATTAAAGAAAGGATGTGTTATTCCTCTTGTAAAAGCTCTGTAGTCACCGCTGCAGAAGAGTTGGGCTTAAAGATTACTACAAAGGTAACCGTATACTTCATTATTGGCTACAATCATGCAGATAAAGGTAGCTGGAAAGTGGTACGCGCTAGTAAGAAAATTACAGTAATAATTATAGTTATAAATAATAATAATACTAGTTATGAAATATTAGTGTTCTCTTTTAAGAAGGGCCACCTCAATTGTTTCAACCACGTTACTTAATATAATTATTATGGTGGAGTACTAACTTGCTCCTCTCTATATGTATGCGATGGTTACTCACATAATTTTTTGTTAACTACACATTTCTTGCAGATAGAAATAGCATCTGCTCGGGAACTGACAGAAGAGAACATCCTGTCTGAAGTACGCCATTTTCAACCAGGTTGGTAATGAACTAATTAGTTATTTCTTGTAGTTGTACCCACCAGAAAAAGCAAAACTACATAAGTTTTCAAAGCCTAAAGCAGCTGGCCGTGGGGCGCGGAGACTAATAACTTAACTTACTAATAGTTTCCGGAAAGAAAGCAATGCTGTGTTTTCAATCAAACATAACCGCTTGCATTTCAACGCTCTTCCAGTTTAGTCCTTTACAATAAAGTTTTGCAAGAGAAGCTGAAGTTCGTTTATCAAATTTTTGACTTTTTATCCAATAAAGCTCTGTCAAAATCTACAAAACACTAGTAAATAAACCAAAAGAGGCAACAAAGATATAAAAAGGTAGATTAAAATCCCTTAAAGGCTGCTTAAAAATAAAAAGCTTTTTAGCAGCATCTTGTGTTCGTTGACAAAAAAATTATTAGTTGTCTACCTTTACAAAGCGTTCAACTAGTTTTTAAAATTTGCAAATGGTACACTTTTTACACATGTAAGTTAGATATTTTTGTTTTTGTATAAGCAGCTAACCTTACAGTTTTTCAGCAGGCATTTTAGCAATCGTTAACAGGAACCATGGAAAGCGCTCATAATTAAGTTTTAAATTACTAAGTAATTTAAATTTTACAAATCTGTTCATAGGATAGGCAGAGAGGTGGTATGTTTCACCTTTTATGTGTATGGATTCTGATGTCCATAGCTAAGATGATGGGAGCTATTATAAAATTAATTAATAGGACAAGGTGCTAGTAAGATACCAATATGACCATATAACATATTGTATATGAAAACAACTAAGTGAGCTCGCTGATTCCTTCCACCGTAGTATTCGTTGCATATTCAGTTTGTCAACAAAACTTCGCATAACTTCATCTTTTCTTTCTTTAACTCTAAGTAACCGTATAGTATAATTTGCACCTTTCAAGGCTTCAATTCAGATACTTACAATAGCTTTCCTTCTTGAGTTATTAACGCGATCATTATTACTAGGATATTCTAACTTTATGCATAGTAAACAATCTCTAACTGGAAGTTGGGCCTTCGAAATGCTAACTCTTCTACGACTCCATTTGGCTCAGCATATTAAGTACTTAAAATGCTAATCATAAGTTGTAAACCTCGATTTTAAGGCAGCTTGCACCACTATAGAAGACTTTGATATTCGATCAAAATGGCACAGTGGCCGAAGTTGAGCTATTAAATATAGTTACGTCCGTGTGTCATGTCATTTTCTAATCTCTGTCAAGGTCAAGAAAAACACTACAACTAGCCTAATGTCACTGATACCAATTAATTAGTTATAACTCTAATTATTGGGCCTTAACCTATAACTACATTAAGTGTAGCGAAAAGCAAAGAGTTAACCAAACATTAAACCATCCACACCGCAAACTCAATGGACGCATTTCCACTATAGAATCACTAGCCTATAAAAAATTTATCCTTCTCGAGGTAACAGCTCAAATTAATGTAATTCCTGCACCATCTCAGCACACGGAAGAGACAGCTTTAAAAATATAGGCAGTCAACCAAATTTAAAAGTAGGTTTTTCGCGCTAACTATTCAACTTATTGAACTCCTAATATCCATTGATCTTTCTCCAAACTGAATAAAAATATATTCTTAGCTATCATTGCAGAAAGAAATAATGGCTTTCACTAAGAGAAGAAAAAAAAATTTTTCTTTACACGAATTACACAAACTTGAAAACATTTGGTACTTATTTTATAAGCCCGTGATGGTTTAAAAACACCTCGCTCACTTCTAAATTATACGTAGTTACTTTGTAAAGAGGCAAATAAAAAGTTAATTCTTTTAAATAGAGTGAACATAACCATCGTTTTTGAGTAATCTCTGGAAATACCTTTAATAATCAGTAAAATGGATGATATTACGCGCTGTCGGGGGCTGTTCATTGTACTAAAAAATGCAAACACTAACATACACGCAAACAACCTACACGTACACAGCTAAATTAAATCACACAAAATAATAATCTAAAGTGAACCAATGAAAAACACCAAACTAATATTTTTAAAATAAACGCAATTTTAAGGTAGGAATAATGTTCTGACACATCTTCTAATGGGGAACAAATTTATTTATGTTTAATTCAAGCAATCTTAAATTTAATCTAAACAAATATACATAAATGGAAATGCTTTTTAACTTTGTAAAGATATGTAAACGGCTTGGACACTCGTGTTCCAATTCATTTACAGAAGAGGTGAAATTCAAATCAAGCGGCTTAAAGTCTCTTGCGAAGACTAGCCGTAGTTATGTCAGTGCCTAAAAAAAAATTCAAATAAAGTAACTCCTGTTCTTTTCGTTCTCGTCCCTCTTAGCTATTGGTGGTATTAAATTGTGCTTGGCTTAATATACACTGTAAAAAGGCTATTAACTAATATCAGAGTGAGCGATTATAAGGGACGAAGGGTTGATCGCCGTGGTCTATTTTGCCCAACAGTATTTTTAACTGAAGGCTAATTTTTTTAAACATCGTCTCACTAAAGACGTTTGCCTGCGCTATAACTTAAATTTAACATTGAAAGAATACTAAAGGCCCCCATTTACATAGATGAAACCAAAACGTATAAATTGGTATTGAAGAGAGTAGATTTTTTTTTCAACAGAATAATCTTACAATGAAACACCAATTAAATTACTGCTCGGATCCTGTATGTTCCTTTTACTGTCTCATATTACATAAAGTTGTATACGTAATTTTATCTACTAAAAACTTATACGCAACCTCGAGCCATCTTCCTAGAAGTGGCGCTACTATATGGTGCGTTACAGAATCCTCGATATATTAAAAGGACTTCTTTTAGTGAATATATGTGCTATCCTTTAGTCGCCTATCTCTGAGCTAACAATTTAACTTGATTTTTATGTATATGTTAAGTATATAAACCGGGCATAAAATAAAAAATATTTTGCTAGTAATTAGCCATTTGGTTTAAAAGAAATTAACTATAGGAAGCACTGTATAATTTAAAATCAAATTGCCCAAGTTATAATTTTTTAAATAGTAAAAACGTTTTAATATATGAAATAAAGTTTATAATAAGTAATGATATTTACAAAACTTTCTAACATACCAGTAGTGACGCTCGCAAGTAAAAAACAACAATAAGAATATCATCCTAGCTATAAGCTTATTTAATAGATAAATTGTATAAGGTGTTGGCGGGGGAAGGACAGAAACCGTCTGTTAGAAATTGGGGTTAACCGTGCAACTGTTAAAAACAAATAAAAAAGCTGCGTTGGAGGAATTAGAACTCACAACCTTTAGTTTGCAAATCACAGTGTTCTTAACTTTGTTATGATCCTAAGCTCTTAAGGTTTTCTAGAGATAATAAGCACCCGCAGTTAAACTTCTTAAGAGCTAAAGGTAATAGAATCATAAAAAAAATAGAAATAGAATTAAGAAACTAGAAACAGTAGATAAAAAAGGAACTTAATGAAGAAGTAAAGGAAAGATGCTATAATATGCAGAAGGTAAACAAACAGATAATTGCTTAAGGTAGGCTTAAGTAGCTGTGTACGTGCTAAAAAAGCTAATATAATTATGGATGGTTCAGAAAGTGCATTGGTCGCAACTAAAACTGAAACCATCAAAAAAATTAAAGCTGAGGAAGCATGCTAAATCATGCTCATCTAAAATAGAGCCCAATTAAATCAATCTCCGTATTCATGACTAGTATGTGCTGGTATATTTGAAGGATATATGACCTCATTTAAGGATTGTAAGTTACAATTGATGTGGCTTAAATTTTAAAGTAGTTTAATTTAGTAAGTTTAACAATTTTAAACTATATATACGCAACACTTAAGCAAGCTTAACTATTCGCTGGTTAGTTGCCTATTATGGTTACTAGTGTTAACTTTATAACCTTTTTAAATGAGAACTATAACATAGATATGGAGGCTATTCATTTAACTTTATAAATTTTATAAGTAGTTGTATAATTTTTACGGAAATAGATAGATTACTTAAGAGCTGAAAAAATTTATTTCACATTTTAAAGACGGGTGCGAATATTCATATTTAATATTTTTTAATACCGTATTTTAGCATGCAAAAAAATTGGTTGCATCTAAAATTAGGTATTAATAACTAATTCTGGGAAAAGTCGCGTACGCGGTATTTTCATTTCCGCAAACTCACCTCAGGAAGAACTTTGAATTATCTTGTGACAATAATAATCACTAACGGCTATAAAGCACCAGATTAAGCATTCCAATGGATATCGATGTTAATATGATATAATTGCATCAATTATTACGTCAATTCTGTAGAAGCAGGGAAGCGGAAGAAAGGATCTATTAATTACTTAAGCCTACACAAATAACAAAGCAGCAGATAGTGATGCACTAGCCAACGTTATTAGCTACAAGACGCACTTGAAATCTCTCTGTGGTTAGCAGTTTGCAATATTATAGTAAGCGCGTTCGCCTTCTTGACTAAAGCGAAATTTAGTAGACGCTATTTCATAAAAAGAATTAGTTTGTTGGCGTTTGGTTTGAAATACTTATCTATGCACAGGTACTAAATTAATTTATAACAGGTTCAAAATAATTTTTCTAATTTAAATGTTTACAATATTTAGGGGACCGCAATTCTGAAGAAAAATTTAAAAATGAAAATTAGAGTTAACTTCTGCGATAAACAACAAGCGATATATAACTTTGTTAATGAAAAAGTTAGAGTAAATGAACTTAAATGTAAAATTTTTGAGGGAACAGGTGTTCCCCAGCACCATCAAAGACTTATGCTAGACGGAAAAGTAAGTAACTTTTTTCATTGCTCTAATTAATTAAATTTAGATATTTAGCACGCTTTTAAGGGTCCTTAAGCTTATATACTAAAAAATGTATATTTTACGTTAAGGTTTTGCGTGATGAAGAGTTTTTAGTAAAAAACAAACCGATTTCAGCCATTAAAGTTCAACCAACCAAGCTAAATGAGAAACACGGGCAATTTTTAGAAACAACTTTGTTATACGACGACCTACAAGGCGGTAATACGGGAGACTAAAATTTAACGTTTGTCTTAGTTTTACTAAATTTAGGAGCTTGCATCGATAACTGTTGCGGTTGTACTTGCGTATGTAGGCCTTTAGAGTGCATACATAGGGTGTGCTGCTTTTTCACAGGTCTTTGTTATGTATTGTTAAAGTAACGCTGAAATTAACTGAATTATAATTAAGGTTGCGATTTACAATTTAATACTTGCCAATTGTTCTGCTGGCGTTGTATATGTCTTCCCACGAGTGAACAGAAAAGCGAAGCAGAAGCGTAACCTCCAGTATATGTAAAGCTGCGCCTCTGCATTAACGAACGCAATAAATAAAAACTTTTGTAGTCGCTCCTCTTTATCAAGCTTAAAGTAAAAATAGCAAATAAAGTAAAGTACTACTTAAACAAGATACAACGCGTCCTTCAGGATAGATAAGGTTGTTAACCCCGGTAAAACAGGGGCGGCACCACGTGGTACATTATACCACTTTGCAGGTGTTTCATCCTCTTCCTCATTTTAGGATTACTTTTCTAAATGTATAAGTTCACTCGAAAAAATGATTGTTTCTCCTCTTTTTCTCCATCAAAAACAGTTTAAGATGATTCATCAGTGATTAATAAAATAGTCCGAAAAAAAAGAAAGTGAAAGTAACACTTAAAAAAAAACATTAAATATTAATTTATCTCTTAAAAAATAGAGTAATTATATTTAATTACAAATGTCAAGCTATATTATGAATACTGGTGAATAACAAATTAAAGATTTATTTTAAGCTAATAAAAATAAGTGGTTAACAATTAAATATTGTACAAAAAGTCAGAGCACCTGTTAGGTTTCGATACTCAACCTAAAAATAAACACGCTTCAAGTTTAGTGGGAAGCCCTATAATGAACCCAATTGAGAATAGGAAAAAAAGTCTATACTACATAGCTTATTAATTTATAGTTAAAATTTTTTGCGATAAAGTTTCAAGTTTTTCTAATCATCTTAATAAAATGAAAGTTCGTAACTTAAGGGTTTTCTGCATTATAGATGAGAATACTTCAATAAAGCTCATTTAATTTGTTTCGCTGCAAGTTTAGGAACTAGGTGGTAGTAATTATATCTAAATTAATGTGAGTATACACATCTCATCTTTAACTTATATAATTTTCTAAGAGTTGCCAAGCTTATTAAAACATCTTCAATGTGCTCATTGCAAAACCGATATCTTAATTCTTCCCAGATAACAGTTAATATATATTTGTCTAAAATTTTGTGATAATTATTACTATAAAATGCACAAAAAAAATTAATTTCTCTAACAAAATGGATCATAAAGTATAAAAACTGTCTATATCATGCAATCTTAACGGAATTTTTTTTTATTAGTTTAAAATATCGTTACAGACGTTTCATAAAATTTACAACTAATAAATAAAATGTTAAAGCATTTTTATGACCCTTGATACTCATAACGCAGATTACTTTAAGGTTTATTTGATATTTACTAGTTTTTGCTAGTTCAGATTAATATATTAAATATTTAAAAAAACTATTTTTTACTTGAAGAAAAGTTATGAAAAAGTGTTTTATGTGCCCGTAATAATGGTACTTTACCCTTCCAGGAGGGCCACTTGCTTGAGTTGTGGTGGGTGGTCCAAGTCCTTCGGAAAAGCGCGGTACCAGGTTATTTTAAGAAAACGAACTTATAAAGAGCAATTTATAACACCCGCTAATTTTTTTTATGGTATCTCGTTAATTATAAACGAGATAAAAAAGTTTGAAAGACGTAATTGGCGCACCTACTATCATGTATTAATATGGAAGAAAAGTGATTTTTTAGAACGTAAAAAGTAAATTTTAAGTCAGATTTATTTTAAAAATTTAATCTTCTAAAAGTTAAAAATACAGTTATGTGGGACCGTGGGAAAAATTAGTTGTAACTTTTCTTTTTTTAATGAACTGATTCAACAAAGGATGATCACACCAAACTTAACATAAAAACGGAGGAAATCTTAAGATCTAGGAGACAGTATATATTGAAGACATACTCTTTAATATTGTTAAACACCCCCTTCAGTCTCTCTTAGAGTTTAACAAAGAATTTTCAAGGCAACAACTTACCAAGGCTACTACTGATACTACGATGAAATATCAAGCAAACATCACAGCTAGGGAAGATAATAACGCCTCATTTACTAGCAACTCGCGATAGAAATATTTAAAAATATTGATCTGACACTTTATAATCTCTATTCTAACAGTAACAACTTAAAAATAGTAATAATATAAAAATTTTATATGTTATACGGCCATTATTTGAGTTACGTCTCCTAAGATAAAAAATTGTTTTTATACCTTCGGGACAACGGCCGGCGCAACTCAAGGATTCTACGTTAAAATTTTTAATAATTTGATTTTTTTATTCCACAGAAGCCTAAAAAATTACTAAACTTGATTCAAATTTCTGCTAAATTTTAAGGAAAAAATCTGGCCACCATTTGAAATAAAAATAGTTAGCCATTAAACCAAATAAAGTGCAAAACACAAAGCGTAACGGCGCCCAAAGGTTAAACTCGTTTACCACGAAACTCGCCCGATACACCTATTGATCTGCCGTTCGCTAAGCATCGTTGTATGCTTGGGTTTTTAAGGAATCGTAAGTTTTAGCTTGTGAAAACTTTGGGGCTAGTATCACTCTATGCTGCCTACTGAAAGTAATGATAAACTATTACTAGATTATGAGGACTTTGTAATAAAACTGAAACAAGTTATTATACTTATTTAAAAATTGCCAAACTCTTATTTTACCTGCAGGCAGTCATAAAAGAAGAATGTTCTCCAGAACAGCTACCCTATGAAGATTTTTTGGTTATGAGTTTGAAAGAAACCTTGGAATATCAGGTATATATTATAAACCTTTCTATCTTTGTCTTTGTAAAATTAATAAAAATGTAACAAGAGTACAGCTTTACTTAGCCTACTTCCTTGAAAAATTTAGTTACCGTATTCGTACAATAATTTCTGTTGAAGTATTACTCTCTTTTATTGACTTTACTAAGTCATTGTTATATTATTTAATACAGATTCATTCATAAATTCCCTCATTTTTTTAAAGCGACTTTTAAAACAGTAGAATCCTTGTGAGTTTTTCCCAAATTTTGTTATCAGTTTATAATTAAAATATTTCTTGAAGTCTGACTCTTGTCTAACTAATTTTCTATAAAAGTTTTTAAAGGTTTTAATTTCACCTATCTATTATTTAGTTTTTTATAACGCCAAACTTGTTATTGCTCCTTTATACTGTACAGTAGTGCTTGACTATTATAACATAAAGTACAATTATTTAAGTTCATTAAAAATTAAAACAGCTTTACTGGTAATTAGTTTATTCAAAATTTATCAATTTAATTCTTTTTTTTATATAAAATTGTTCTCATCGAGGAAGAGAATTTGGCCTTAATTAACTTAGATGATCCAGTTGCTTCATTACGCTCACAAATAGGTTATATTGAAGTAGATCACATTAATTATTTTTTGAAAAGTTATATAGGACAAGAATGTTTAAGGTAGCGTTCTTCACTTCACTATTTTGCCTTACCGAGAAAACCTAATTTTCCAATTATTAACCACTTTTAAATTTATCTTTAGATGGAAAGTTCCCCCGCTTTTACTATTAAGTCAGAGAATGCGCCAGAGACGGTCTCCAGATGAATTTTCTTATTGCAAAATGTATTATTAAAGGATTTTTAGGTATATAAAGACAAGTGGTTAAATCCCGTTTCTCTCCTTTACTTGTAGACTCCTAAGGGCTTTTTATTAACTTAAGTAAAGCTTAATATAATTTTAAGAGAATTAAATTATTTTCTATTAAATTTGCTTAACCTTTCTTTTTTTTTATAAAGTTAGGCGTTAAAGCTTGTCCTTTTTGTTATAAGTTATATTTTCTTTTAGAGATGAAGATAGTTTTTTGGGCACTTTATGCAGTCATTCTTGTCTTTTCTGCCTGAGAGGTATCCGGGCATTGCTCTCCAACGATGACATTGAGATGGGTTCTTCTCCTCTTGTTACTTGCTCCCTTCATAGAAGTACCAAGACCGTCCCTCGACCGCCACGTTTTTTTGTAAGCTTTAGAGAAAGGGTTGAAGATCTGCAGATCTCCACAGAGTCGTGTTATACTCATATTTTCTTTAGTTAAGATTTACTTTCGTGAGTAGTTTAAAGTTTTTTTTTTGTAGCGAATACATCTCTGTGGATGCAGGGGATACGTACTTACTGCAGTATGACCTTGTCAAAGATGTACTGCTCAACGGGCAACTGTATCTCGTTTAAATACAGGTACCAATGGTAGAAACGTACTACTTATCAATTTCTTTCAATTCTTTTAATTACTAAATAAAAAATAGGCTTGTTTTTTTTATTTTTCGGACAGCGATGCGTAGAATAAATTAGTAATATATCTTCAGCTATTTTTAAATTACTTTTTTTTCGAGAAGCAGTACTGAGAGAGCGGAACTATTTTAAAAAAATATCGGTGTCCTTTTTAAAAATTTAAATAACTAATTTAGAAGAATTTGATAACTGTGTCACTAAGTTGGGCCGGTTTAAGTACAACTCTCTTTTTACTGTGTTTTAAGTTTAATCACTCTTATTATAAACTTTTTGAGGTTGTACTGAGTTTTTAAGGAGAGACGGCCTTTCAGGTTTAATACTTGCTTATGTTTCAACCCGTTAAATTATCAAGTGTTAAATCTATCACTGTTTAGGTGCGTTTAAAAACTTCTGAAGAAAACTAATCATTTTTTAATCTCCTTTAGACTAACTATTAATAGGTTAACTATAAGCATTTAAATACTTGAAGATAGGAGGAAGGGCCGTCAACGCAAAGGGAATGTTCTGTTTAATATAGTTTCTTCACTCTTTAAAAAAAAAGGCTGTTAAATTATGGCCACTCTGAATTTATATATTATAAAGTGGGAAACAAACTATTTGAAAGTAAAAATGATATTTTTTTTTGCTGGGAGCAAAGTTTTGTAAGAAAAACTTGACCTAATAGTATTTGTAGTATTTGTAAGGATAGTCTTAGAGTTTATAAAGTTAAAACTCGATTTAGTAACTATTATGGTTTTATTTTAACACACCTTGAGGGTTTTACTAGCATTTCTTTTCTTGCATTTAATTCGTTCTAGCATATTATTTATCTTGTGTATTCATTTTTTTTTACTATTGTAAGGTTGGTAGGTTAGTTTACTGTAATTTCTTCTTGTTCTCTGATGAAGTCTAGTTTTTTATTTGCGTTATTACCATTTCAGCTGTAAAATACTAACAACTAAGCAGGTCAAAAAGTGGTAGTTGACATTGTTACTTGGGGGACCTAATATTTTCATTCTACTAATTGAGAATAAAAGCTTGCCATATAGGATATATATAGCACGGCAACCCAAGTTTGAGCTACTTAATATTAAAAGGCTGAGGGGCTAAGGGAGCTATTTGCAAGGGGTTTTGAGGCAATCAATTCTTTCCTAAGTACTATTTTGTAAGACTTAAAGGAGGCTCATGAATGTACGAGCAGTTAAATATGGAGATTTATTGAGTAACTCTTAAAATTTTAACAGCGCAGACTTTAGTATTGACCCTTACGACTGCACGTCACGAAGTTATCTACTTATGATTAGTATTTTGTCCTACTTTTTGGCAATGTAAAAATGGTTAAATATGAGTACTTTTACAAACAAAGTTGGACAATTTAGCTGAGATTATTAACAACAGTATTTTATAGCCAGTACTTTCTTTAGCAGAGGTCTACTGCTTATACAAAGAACGTGCGGTCTTAAATAAACAACGCGTAAAACACGTACAATAAAGTAAGCACAAAGTCTCATTTTATTTATTGAACGCTATATAAAGTGTCAACTTCCAGTACTTGAATTTTAAACCCCTAAGAGCCTTCCTGCAGATAACCCCATACCTAATGCTCAGCCGTATGATAATTGTAAAGAAAATGTTATTTCTACTTTATTTTCTTTTTTTTGCATTAAAACCTATTGAATCTTTATTTACTTAAGAAAAATTTGG
Source organism: Zophobas morio (assembly GCF_036711695.1). Classification (NCBI taxonomy): domain Eukaryota; kingdom Metazoa; phylum Arthropoda; class Insecta; order Coleoptera; family Tenebrionidae; genus Zophobas; species Zophobas morio. Next base: position 187,568 of record NW_026972206.1, on the reverse strand, counting down.
TTAAAATGAAAGTTTTGCTAAGCTAGTATTATTAAAGTGATGATTAAACCCGCGTATAATAATTTTAATTCTGCTTAAAAAGTACTGCACCACCCAAGTGTGGAGCAAACTTGCGCGTAAAAGTTTCACAAACGTCGAATAAAAATATAAAAATTTTAATTAACCAAGGGCCATTAAAAAATCAAAAATTTAAAAGAGTTATAAATGAAACCTTTTTTTTACTCCCTCGTAAGGATTATGCAATGATTAAGATTAATGTAAAATTTGTAAACTTTAATAGTTATTTATTAACAAGTAATTGACTCCAAAAGATACCTTTTCGCAGATCTCTCCAATATGACATCGTAATCATATGTATCTGGAGACTGTAAAAATGGTGACAATCTTTTATGCATATCAAGTACTTGTTATACTATTACACAAATATTTGAATAAAATGGTTTTCTACTAATGGTAACCTATTATAACATAGTGTTATTTAAATGCGTTAGGTAACCAGCTTATTAAATTGTATATAGTTAAAGTAAAATAATTGCAGAAGACCGGTTTTAAAGTAAACTTTTTTTAGCGATTAATATTTATAGGGATATATAATATTTTTTTTTTAAAGTTAGTGGAATTATTCATCGCATTTAATAGATTGCTATCATAGTCAAAAAGTTTTACCTGGTAAAGACTAAACGTCTTTGTTGATTACTTGTATGGTTATTAACTTAATAAGTTTTAATTAATTTATAAAAACCTTCAGAAATTATTTAATTAATTGCTCCTTGCTTTTTACTTAACTTTATAGTAACATTCCCTCAAAGGCTATTATTTTTTTTTTTATTTTTCAGATTAAAAGTTGGAAGGATTAGGGATAAAGAGTTAGTAATGTATCTTTAATGGTTGCCTTAAGAATAAATGCGCCAATAGTTATGAAAAACGCCAGTGATGCATAAATGGAAAATTTAATTAAATTACAACCGCTAGGCGATTACCTTCAAAAAATACTTTTACACATTTCCAAACTTGTAGGTGAAAGAAAAAAGTTTAATCGGTGCTTACTTTATATGTTAGTTTGGGGTTGGCATCATAGTTTACCTAATACTTATTGGTTCAATTTTTTTTTTGCTTTCTAAAAAGACTAACTGAGCTTTAAGGCTTCGTTTCGCAAATTTAATAATGTAAAATAACCAACTGACTTTATAACATCTCAAATAAATTATATGCTATAAGTGTACATAATGCAAAATGTGGATTTAAGCCCAAAGCTTGTTTCTTCCCATAGCGACTCCAGTCAAGAGGATTTAACTTTGTTGTCACAACAGATTGCCAGTGTACCATCGTCTCCGTACATAAGTGGCTACTTAAAAGACAATCCTGTTACAAACTTATCTTTTAAAGTTAATGATTCTCAATCCCATGATTCTTCTGAGCTACCCTCATTGTTAGAGTTGTGTAGTAACGATTTACTGTTGAGAGATGCGAAGGAAACGCTGAGTAAAAATTCGCCTGGTTGCCCTTCGCCTTGTCAGCTAGAAGCTTGCTGCAACCACCACAGTGACGCGAAAAAAGCTAAGGATTCCAAGGGCATAGACAACGAGCACAATACTGCGCATAGTAATGAGTGTAGTACTATTACCACTAATTGTCACAAACTTAATAAATCTAATAATTTTGAAAGCAAAACTCAAAAAAAAACCGAAGAAAATACTAACCCATTTTTGACTGATGAAGTCCAGTCTACTATTAACTTAAAAAAAAGATATTATAGCATTCTTAACGATTCATTTTCTAATATAGAAAATAATAGCGATGAGGGCTTGCACACTGAAACTAGGAACTCTAAGGATGTACAAAACAGTTATAAACCTAAACGGAGAAAAAGACGTACATTTTCTGAGCTAAATCGAAATGTGCGTTGTCCTATAAGGAACTGCGAAAGAAAATATGCTTCTAACCACGCTCTTCATCAACATATTAAAATAAAACACGGCGAATTTGACCTTAATTACGGGCTCTGTTGCAATAAGAACACACCCAACTATTTGTGTAATCACGAGTTTGCGGACATTAGCCCGTTAACCCAAAGAAATTATATCTATCCAGTTTCAGTCCCCGACAATGAAGTGCTTCTTTACAATGAAATGCAGTCTAATTCTAATGGAGGCCTTACTCTGGATAGGTTTCATAAAATTTGGTATATATATAGTTGCTTCTATAACTCAAATTCGTGATTTTAGGTTAACTAATTTGAGCATACCCTCCTTGAGCGGTGAGACGTTAAATCTTAAAACGTTCAATTCAAACTTTTGTCAAACATCAAACATACCTCCCTTAAATAACGGAAATATTAACCCTAGCTTCAACGGCGAAGCCGCTAATAGTTTTGTGAATAAAACTTTGAATTCTCAGCTTTGTGGTGAAGTTCTATTAGAAAAAAAATATATTAATCTGAATAGGGCATCTTTTAACAATCCGCTGCTATGCCCACCTGTACCTACTGAAAGTTATGACCTTCTCGTTGGTAATACTTCAATTCAACGTCCAGATCCATTTATTCCACAACTCGCTTTGCCTACAAATCTCTCTTCCAACATACTAATTACTAATGTAACACCAAACCTTTCGGTACCTATACAAAAATTTGAAAACCAAACGGCATTAAATCAGCTGTCTGCCATTGACTCCGTTTTAGCTAAGGATCAGTTGTTTACTAGCAAGGAAACTTGTGCGCAGACGCTCGCTAGCGAAAATTTCTTCTCCGATCAATTAACTTCCACAGCAATAGAGAATCCTGCTACTGTCCAAACTAATATAAATTTAAACCCCGTTGGAATACCTTCGCTTAATACCAACATTGTAAGGACTGCTGAAAATTTTCTTAACCTCACTTCTACAGAGAGTATTCAAAGCGCCCTCGGTAATGTTTCTGATAATAATACAGATAACAACTGTACTTCTGTTAATTTTTATATGAAAAAGGAAAACTTTAATAATAATAATAATAATAATAATAATAATAATAATAATAATAATAATAATAATAATTGTAATAATCTCTTTAATATAAAAGCACAAAATGAAGTTAAGGCTGGCACACATAATCTTTTGGATGGTGGTAATCTTTCTAACACAATGGTTAATAATATCTTAGATAGCGTTGAAAGTACTGCTTCGAAAATACTTGTTCCTTCTGTGAATAAAAGCATTGACGGAAAACTGTTAGATGCTCTGTTGGTGGGTAACGCCGGCAAAAGTCAGTTATAAAGTTGTGTAGACTATTTTATATGTTAATTTGCCGTGCTCTGTTTTTTGTTTAACCCTCATATTAACAAAAGACCCTTCTAATTAGTTTTTAGTATTTCTATTAAGCATAAAAAGCAAAGCCTGTATATTCTTACTTAAAGAGAGAAAAAGTATGTGAATGAGTAAATAGAAATTCAAAGTTTATTTGTTAGTAGGATGAGGATTACTGTATAAAAATTAATAAATATGGTTTTTATTATTAATTTGTATCGTAGATTATTTGAGCTCTATACTTCATTACCTACAAGTGCAGAGTTTACTTGCTATTAACAATTTAAAGTCCCTCCACTGTCTATTTATATTAAAAAAAAGTTAACTATCTCTGTTACGAAATAAAAATAGAAGTACCTTAAAAGAGGGGATGTTAATTTGGTTTTTTGATTTGTGAAAAATGTCCTCAAAATTTTTTTGGGTATGAAGACAGAAATTACTCTTGTTGAACAACTCCACTATTTTATTGGCCAACAAAACGGTATTATCGCAGACATAGGCCATTTGTTCAGAAAAATTACAGCCTCGTTGGTTAAAGTAAAATGTATTCATAATATAAACAGTATACTAAAGAAGGAATATACAAACTTAGTAAATATTAGAGGCTACCATAGTTTACTGAGCATTCTTTAACTATGTTTTCCACCACTGCATCAACTCCCTCTAGACTTCTAAGTTTAAGATCAAGCGATTTGACACTCAATAATAGTTGTCTATTAGCCTGTATGATTACTTTATGAAACCTGAAAAATTATTAAATAGTTGTAAAGTACAACTACCTTATTAATAGCTTGGATCCGGTTTTCCATATCGGTAATAACCTTATCAAGATTTAAAAAATTTAAATATTTTTCTTGATCGCTAACTTCTATACACTAAAGAATTTAAACAAGGTGAGACGAGAATAACATAAAAATCAAGTTAAAGTGAAAACCTGATCGGAAGGTATAATTACGAATTCCGGAATTTCAAAAATGTTTCGATAGCAATACATCTCAAAAATGTCGAATTCTTCATTGATTGTGTCATAGATAATAGCTAAAACTTCACTTAGTTCCTGTATAGGATTGAAATAAGAAATTAACTACAGTCACAGGGATTATAATAAAAGTACTTTTGTAAGCTTTTCAGGAGGATAGCCCCTCTTTTCTAAAGTTTTATACACATCTTCGATTATCTCATAAAAAATATCATTTACAGCAGTAATTACGCTATCAACAAATGAAATCGGTGTAAAACCAAGAAATTGCGTTTCGTACTCGTAAATATTAAAAGCTTTCTCTCCTGTTTCATGCATATTGTCTTAATCAACACATTAAGAATGCCATCCTCTTCAACATGACTTTGATTTAGTGCCCTTGAGGGGTAAATGGAGTAAAAAGGTATTAGAGTGCGCTATCGAAGCTGTCCTTAGATATTACGTAAAGGGTGAATCAATAACTTAAAGTATTATGACACATAACAAATTTATCTCAATTTTGTACTGATTTCGAAGTTAATTTTTCAAAAGAAAAACACGAGGCGCTCTTAAAACTACCGACCTCGAAACGTAAAATAAAATTTTTTTATTCACCTCTCTTGCACTAAGAATTTTTTTAGTTGCTGAGTATAGCCCAAAAGTTCCTTTCATTCAAAAAAAGGGCTAAACGCCCATCTTTACAGAGTGTGCATTTAGACATAACTGTCATGGTATTTTATTATAATTATTATCCATAATAGTTAATAAGTAACCAGTAAGGATAGTATATAAAAGCTTAATACTTAGATGCCTTCAACAAAGTCTCCAATAAATTATTTATTTCATCGTTAATACGGTGGTTTACAACTTAAAGTAAACAGTTTCATACAATTATTCACATTTTTTTTCAAGTGCATTACTCAGTTGACGCCGGATAATCTTCTTTTTAAGACCGGAATCTTAAAGCATACTGCCTCTGAAAGTGGGTGTCCTAAATTTAGTATGGTTTCAGAAGAATGCAATATATTTTGATATTAAAAGCGTCGGATTTAAGACTTGCAGTTGGCTTGAAATTTGTGAACCACTAAATGAGTAAATATTGCAGCCAGTACTGCTTTCCTGGTGACAAAAACCTGTAAAAATTAAAATTTAGTAAGCATTCTAGGGCAGAGTCCTTTGAGGCTTGGTTTGCTGACCTCCAGGTAACTTCTTGAGGATTACTCCTCCTGACGGTGGTTTTTAGCGGTTTTCCACTACGACGTTCGTATGAAGGGACTCCGTGTGAGATATGTCTCTCCCTCCCTACTTTGAGGTGGTCATGATCCCTCCTTAGGGAAGGTACACTAGAGGGATTCGCGCCACAAACTGGAGGAAGGGAAATTAGTTTAAGCGGTTTAATTAAAGTCTTAGTACTTAAAAAACCAAAAAAAAACTTAATTTTCTGCTCATGCAGCCCTCTTGCCGATTTTGGGTGAGGCCTGCGCACCTCTACCTTTTACTAAGGATTTATAGCAAATCCGTAGGATATTGGGCACTCCGTAGCCCTCTACAGCATATTTGCGTCGTTTCTCTGCAGGACACACCTTTCGAGTGAGGGTTGGGACTGCGCTATCGCCATACACCTTCGACTTCCGCGGGTGTTTCCGCAAGGCTCTGCTCTTGCCGCTATCCTTCGCGCTACGCTATACATGCGAGATATTCCCCTCCCTGCGGACCCTGTGACCCGCGTTGCACTCTACGCCGCTGGCACAGCAGTTTACGCGTCCTCAAAGAGCCCCTCATTATACGGCAACACCTGCAGCGTAATTTGGAAACCTTATAATTGGTCTCGACTATGGGGAGTAAACATTAATAGAACCAAGAGAAAACCAATCCTCATCTTAAGAAGAAGCATCACAATACCCCGGTCTCTAACCCTCAAAGAGGTTAAGATCCCAGGGGGCTCTTAGGCCTAGTACTTGGGTAGCGTCATCGATAAGCACTTACTTGGGGGTAACGCGTAGATTTCCTTAAGGCTAAGGTCAAAAAGCAGCAATTCACGCACTCTACCCGAGCTGTGCGCTAAAAGCACAATATTCTGCCCAATAAACTGCGCCTTTAAAAGTATGCGAGCGCCCTATTATTATAGCCTTACGCATCTGTTGCATGGACATATGAAAAACCGTCGACGGTTGCACCCTTTAAATGCAGCAAAACAAGCTCCTGCGACTAATGACCGGCGCACCTTTTTTTCGTGAGTAAGGATACGTTTCATGACGGCTTGAAGCGTTTTTTCCAAATGCAACTTCAGTTTCTCTTGAACGTATTAGTAGGCATCCATACTGCCAAGAGTTTCGAGAACTTCCACACAAACCCTGGAAAGGCTCACGCTTTTGAAGGTCGCGCTGTGCTTTAAGCGCACAATTACAGTTTTCTTTATACCTTTATACACATATGTACAAAGTTTATTGTAAGGTGACGACCTGCCGAATCCGAATACAGTTAAGCCTTAAATAAATTATTTTCGAGATCAAGCAGTTTGCGCTTGATATTACCGAGCATCTGCACAATTCATAAAACAACACTCGATCCCGGCATGGTTTACGTGAATGACTGGTTAGTAGTGACCAAAGTATGGGGGTGCTAGAAAAACGGCATTCTAGGGGCAAATTAAAGGTTAAAGATGCCACTTAAGCCGAGCGATATAAGTATCGTAGCTAAAAGCTATGTATATACAGTTTTCTACCTTATATACGCAAATATGAGGATCTATAGAAATAGTTTAAGCGGACTAAGTTTTATTTAGTTAAGTTATGGGGCGCTGGCCCTCTACTTAAGGAAACAAAATCTTAATCACGTTATAAAACTATAAGTACTCGCTAAATTTCAAAATTTTGTTAGCTTAATTATGGCCTATATCTCTTCATGTTAAAATGTTACAACTCTCGAAGATAATGTAAACAGCAATATTGACTTGAGAATTGACTATGAGTGGTAGATATTAGGGGTTATAACTATTGTATTTATGATCTTTTTGACTTTATAATTAACCCCAAGATACTTATAAAGTTTGTATTCAGTGTAATGCTTTGTAACTGGGGCTCCTGTCAACGAAAAGCTGTAAATAGTCAATAAGCCTTTGAGCTGTATTGCCTGGTATTGACCTAACTTACTTAACCTTTAACCTTAAATTCAAGTTTCGAATAAATGTCCTATTATTCTTAAGATCTGCGGTTTTTTGTTGTCTACAAAATCCGGGTTGTTCACTCAAAAGTGCAGTTCTTCCCAGGGTCTTTAATCTGTTAGGTGTATTAAGTTTATTCAGCTTTTTTAAGCAGAATAGCAATAGTTTACACAAAGTTTTAGGTCTAAAATCATGTCTAAAAGTAAGATCAGATACAAAGGGATCGGCATGTATATAATACTAAGTATTAGCGCTATTCCTGGATCTACAAACAGACAAAATATTCAAATCTATAGATACAGGCACTTGCTTCAACCCAGCAAGAACTCGTAAAATTTTTTTAAAAAAAAATTAAATGCACTTGTTGCATGTTACAATAACTAACAACGTTGAGGTTTACAACAACTGCTCCAAGATGTGTAAGCTATTTTTTCCATAAAAAACTAAGCCAGACTGCAGAAGTTTTTAAGTAACTGTGTGCCCTTTAAAGAACTGAGCTGGTTACGAAAGCCGTAATTAGTATTATATAAAGTACGAGCATATTAATATTTAAGTTTGCTAAATGCCACGGCTTGTAGCTTTTTTCAAAGTTACCTACGTAAGGCTACATTTACCTTGCATAACTCTATATTAATTTTAAAACTTTTTAAGAAGTCCAGCTTATTTCAATTCTCCTTAAGCTTAATTTTATAAAAACTTTAAGGCAATAGCCTCCAACAAATTTAAGCTTTCAATCTTATTTAGTGTTAATATCGCCCTTATTATAACTAATAAAACCAACATCTCGCGTAGTGTAGATTATATTTAGCGATTTAGAAAATTTTTTAAATAAAAAAAATCAACACTTTATTAAATGAATTCTATAAGACAAACTAAAAAACGTTATTCCCATATAACAGATCTACTAAAACTAGAGAATAACAAAAACTAAAATACAAAGCATTCTATAGTGTTAATCGTAACTAACAAGATATTAAGTCACAAAGCACCTAGTATCCGACAATAAAAATAATTAACTATTTTTTGTTTATCATAGCCAAAAGTATTCCTAGTTTTTACGGACTTCAAAAATACCATCCTCCCCTGAACAATTTTCCAGCGAACTTTAGAATTATTTTTAATCCCCCTTTTAGGTTATCTAACAAAATTTTAATTCAATAAAACCCTTATAAATTTAAAGTTTCTTACTAAAAAAAACTAAGTATACAATGTTGAAATGCTGCCGCCTTCTTTCGATAAACAAAGATTATTGGTCTACTCAAGAGATAAATATATATTTGTTACAAAAGTCTTCCTGTACTATACAGTTTTTTAAAAAGTTAGTAACTAAGCGAATATAAACTCATATACAACGTTAATAAAATAACAGAATTGATAAAATCTCTAAGGCTAAAAAGAGATATATAATAAGTTATTCGAACAAACTTAATAAATATATAAAAATATCGTAAATTTCCTGTACGTAAGTGTATTAACAAAAAAGGTAAAAAATTCAAATAATAATCAAGTTTATTATTAAAAAGGTTTTCCTAAGCCGCTCCCTATAAAAGGAAAAATAGTATTGAGTCAGAGCACACTAAAATTGTAATCAAATACAGAAAAATATTTTATGAAGATTCATTATATAAATATGTAAATTAGCCATACTTACAAATTTATAAGGATTAATTGAAATTATATAAAGGTAAATCAATTTAGTAAAATTATTTAATAAAAATCATTTTAAAAAATTTACATGAAAAACTGTTATTAGCTTAAATAAAAAAATTAATAAAAAATATTGTAAAGTATATATTAATAAAATGGGATTAAGATCCTAAAAAATTAGCTATTAAACCATATTTACATAATATAATCTGTACCCTGTTTAATACTAAGTAATACAGCATGAAAAAATTAAGAGCGCTAAACTAATAAAATGAGGCTGTACTAAAACTCTTCGAAGTCGTTAAAAGGTTAACAATAATATAAATCTCAAAAAATTAAATAGCAACGTACTAAAAAGGCTCCTAAAAAGCAAAAAAGGCTTAATACTCATAAACTGCAGGACGCTATACAGACTACTCCAAAAAAAACTACATAAAATCAACCACGATAAAGCTATGTAGTGAGCATAATAATTAATCTACACTAATACCTTTTAAAAAAAGTAAATAAAATTAAAATATAACAATTTTACAGCATGTTTAAGCAGAATATACGAAAAAATTATATAAATTAATATATAAAAATAAAAAAATTACTTATAAAATACAATTAGATAGTAATAGTAGGAAAAACGGTAACTCACAATTAACTCATCAAATTCGCCACTTCTAATTTTGGCGATCATTTCGGGTGCAGGTAAACCATCAACTTTACAGCCAATAGAATGGCAAGTTCCAAGAATCTCGCACAAGGTTCCGGACATTTCTTTGGCAAGTGATCTTTCTCGCATTTGCTGTCCAATATTTAATAAATCACTAAAGGTGATACTCCCGCTATGCTTAACATTTTTTTCCTTTTTGCGATCACGAATCGGTTCTCGTAAAGCTTTAAGATATACAAAAAATAGTAAAAAGAATTTACAGGGTACAATTTATATATATGTACCACGCAATATAAGAGCCGAAGCAGAAGGCACAATGGAAGTAGTAGCCTGCCGATTTTGAATTCTTATAGCAACATGGCACTTGATACCTTTAAATGAAACGGTATCTGCTGCTATTTGATCGCCTACTTTTTTAGGAGCTATGCCAAAAGCACCGATTTTAGGAGCCAAATTTGCGGTTGGCGGAGGTTGACCACCAATACACTTTATGTATACGTAATTAACTTGTTCAGGATCAAACTTGGGCGGCATTTAACAACTAAAAAAAAAAGGTATATTTTAATAATAGTATAAAAATAGAGTAATCTCAGAGCTATTACACTAAATATAAAATTGTGAGTTCCACCAAAAGTAAAAAATTAAAAAAAAGTAATAGAATAAAAACAAGTATAAGTTACAATCAAATAAGAGCAAAAAGAACTATAAATGTGTAATAATTTTATACTTTTTGAGTATAGTGACTACTATTATAAACGTAATGAAGTAACAATATTAAAAACCAAAGAGAAAAAGAGGGGACAGTAATAAAAAGACGAGGCTGGATGGATGAGAACTAAAGAATATATAGCACATGCAGAATATAATTTGCGTCTATGCGCACGCGGGGAAAAAGTGTTAGAACTGCCCCTTTCACTTCTATTCGGCAGGTCATGCAATACACCAAGACGGTAAACCCAGCTCCGACTAACCTACGTGATATGTATGTCTGGTAACAAACTCACCAACTATTTTATTATTGTAATCTGCAGCGTCTTTATTTTTTAAATTTAGTAACTGTTGGCTACCTACAGAGCCCAATTAAATTTATCCAAAAAAAAATATTGGTCTAAGTTTAACTTGATCAATTATTCGTAGTGTTCCTCTGCCTGAAAAGAGTTAACCAGCAGCACATAAATGTTGCTATATATACAGTAGTGGTTATATCGCTAATCTAATTTTTTATGAATTACTTAAAAACTATAGATTAAACATAATAAACTGATGCAGCTATATGCTATTGTGTCTCATAACGCTAGATCTATTTTCTTACAGACTTTAACTGTTTTAATTACTTACGTAGTTATAACTAAATCGTCTAACAAGTTAATAAAAGATATTTTATGGGAAGAAGAGAAAGAGTGAGAGGAGAGTGAAGCAACCCATATAAAAGAGTGTACTATAAATATAGAAAAACAATTGCTTGTGACGAAGTTTAAGAGGCTTTTTGCTTTAAAAGTATAAAAGTCGTGCGATTTAAAACATCGTGAGCAAACAAATTACAGAATACTCCGAATAATTATTCAATACGATAAAAGAAAACAATTATCTGACAGTCGAAATAATGCAATAATCTGGGCTTGCAATCCCGCGACATCAACAAAATTTACTCGTTTTGCTAGTTTTTGTTACAGCCTCTAACTGACAGAATAAAAAATTAACTTGTATTTTGCTAATTTGAAGGTTCTTTTTATATTTTGCGTATATACAAAAGGAAAAATTTACTAAAAAAAATATTTTTAGCTGAAAAATTCTATCCTACTTAGACCCTTTCCATTCCTTACAAGGTAGCAACATTTCAGAAACCTTTACAAAGAAATATTTTTAAAATTACTAATGAAAAGATAAAATGAAAAAAAACGAATTGTTAATTAAATCTATTTTCAGTGCATAGTTTAATGTTCGAAAGTAGGATTTCAAAAAAGCTAGTATGTCTAAGGGTGTCAACATTCATACGACGCTTAATTTCGTACAAAAATTTCCTGGCGTTGAAAATGGTCGTTCTGCCTCGATGCTCGAAGGTGGAATTGTAAGAAGGTATGCATCCAAATTTTTCGAATAGCTTTTAATTTCTGGTTTAAAAAGAATTCTGGAAATAGCCATATCAAACTGTTTTTTTGATCGCAAATCCTTTTTTTGGAATTTCGTCAATATATTTCCTGGTTTCGTCCTCGGCATTCAATTGACGTTCGTCCTCACAGATCAAATGTCTAACAAAATTTCCTGTTGTTGTCCGGATAATATATTGCGACGGACAAGTGAAAACTGTAGGATCACCGGATATTCTTTCAAACACTTTCGGATTATGAAGAAAAATTAAGACTGGCGTCAATACGGCCCTTCGTTCAGTTAATCTTTTTTTTATTCGCTGTAGATAATTCACCGCTCAATTTATCCTTTTGTTGACCAATTTTTTACTAAAAATTACAGGTCTTAAACCTAATCTTAACCCCTGTTAATAAATTTATAAATTCCCATAAATCGCGCTGCGCCTGCCGAGAACCTCGACGGCCGCTTTGATAGGTTCAAGTGCGCTATGGATTTTCGAGTATTTGCCATTCCAATTCACAAAAACTTATTTCCGCATGCAACTCTAACAATGCTAAAGTAACACAGGTCTTTAGCTTTAAAAATCTCTCTACCATATATCCTGTAGACTACTCCATCCAAGTTCAAACTTAATTCTCTTCCAAACTGATCTGTTACATTATTTTACAAGTAAATCTCATGATAAATGATTTTCTGATCCCTTTACAACTTAACGAACTTAGTTAATTATTTCTTTATAATCTAATAATTCCGTTAAAAAAAACCCCTTCGTTTTCATTCGGTAAATACTTTGTCGTCCCATAAATCCGATGAAGAATCTCCCTTTTCGCTTATAGTCTCAGTTTCAATTCTTCTTCCAGTTTATCGTTCTTTTTTTTTTTTGTAAAGAACGTCTAAAGCTGAAGACCATGAAGATAACACAGCTGCTGTTCTACAATAAAAACACAAAATCAATTATTTAAGCAAAGTAAATTTATTAATGACTTTTAAGTTTTTAACTCACCGACACCTAGCTCTGTTTTTACAATTTCCCCATCCTTATCATTAAACTAGCACCATCAATGCACACAGATACTACATCTTTTTCATACTACAAATTAAATGACTTAATTCTATTTTCTAAATTGCGATAATATTCTCGACAGGCATTTATCCTTTCATCCGAGCGAGTCCTAAGTTAGAGACGTGATTTGAATTTTTGATACAGCAATGAACGTTTACATTTAAGTGGCATCAGTTTATTTTAAAGGTTCATCCAATGAACGGAAATTAAAAATTAGTGTAAAGTTTTAAAACACAAATTAAATTAAAAAAGGGAACCTATGATTTTGGCGAAGCATTGCAAGAATTTACTTCATCATTCCATTTTTAACGGAATTTCCGTAATTCATTACGATATTTCTAAAAGTAGGTGATGAATTCGGCAAACTATGCCCTGACTAAAAGTATAACTTTTTTAAATCCGTCGAAGTAATAAAAGATTTGAATGGAAAACCATCTAATGCTACCATTCGCGAGATCATCTCATAGTGAAAATCCCGTTTTTTGGGTTAAACGAGTGATGTCGCTCAGTAAATTCGAAATCCGGATTTATTTCCAGGTTTTGTCCCTTTACACTACGACAGAACGGTGTTAATTTCTTTGTAAATTAAATCGATCTTGTTAACTGTTTTTAAATGTGTGCAAACCTTTTGTCGATCTAGCACTCAATTTTATAAATCCGGAACATTCTTTGCACTTAGAAGATTTTTTATCCGATGTTCAAAGTATCTACTCTCTTTTTTTTTTATTCACCGTAATAAGAAAAAGAAACAAAGCATTCAAATGTGGGTTACAAGTTTAATTTTAAGTCGAAAATTAACAAGAGTGAGTTTATTTCGCAGAGTGGGCTTTTATTAAAAACACGTGGCAGGCAATACTGAAAGGACTTGGGTGTTATGAGTTGTAGGCATGTCGTAAGGAAAAAACATTTAAAAACAAGAAAAGCATCTTAACTCGTTTTGTGAGGATTTCTGCAAATATTGATTTATTAAAAATAATAAAATTACAACTTTAATTTCAATTCCGCAAAGAACATGAAACACAAAATTAAATAGTATAATACATTTATACAAAACACACTAACCTTAAAACAAAAATATACAAACACGTTACCAAAAACAAAAACAAAAAATACAAACTAAGAAACCAAGATAACTTCCTAGTTTGAGGTTACTAGTTTCTACATGCTCGTAATGGTTTACTAAACAAAATAACCTAAAATTAAGCTGGAATAATTATATATATATACAAATATGGAAACATTTTCTGACATTATTAAAGGAATCGTAAGCCCCCGTTTCTTCCTTTCCCTAAGTTACGCCCCCTTTTAACCTCTAGGTAGTTCACGTGGTTTCTTAGCCATTTTTGTCAGACTTCTCACAATACACCATTCCACATGCAAAGGAAAAACCCAAGGCGTGTTTATTTTCCTCATGGTCTCTCCCCATCTTTCTTGCTAAGGGCTTTTGTCTTGTCTCTTCTTCCTGTATGATCTCTTTCGACTCCGTTTCTAGTGATCTGTTGTCCTTTTTATGTTTTTTTAGTCTTTCCGTCTTTGTTCTGATATACTTCTTGTTCCTTTTATTATCTCTTTTTAATAAAGTCGTTTACTTTATTGTCATTTGAATATTATTTTTATGCACCACGCCTAGTCTCATAGAAGTGACATTACCTTTTGACGCGTTATACAGGTATATAGACAGACTGAAAACCGGACGTAAAGCATTCCTGCTTTCTTATTTCTTTTAAATCTTGCGTTATACAACTTTAATATTAATTATATTCATATTTATAATATTCCTATCAAAAAAAAAAAATTACATTTTCATACAAATGTTGATCTATGTTCCTTGGGTTGTTGGTACTCAATACCGTTAAATAATTTTTTGTGAACGCTTCCACTTTTTGGAGTGCTGAACTGTGAGACATAGTCTAATAGACTAACCCAGAGAAGTAAAAAAAAAAAAGAATAGTGACTAGCCTCATTTCATGTTTATATCGCTCTTATACACTATAGCTATGAATTTTTCCAGAGAATTAATAATGTACTGGAATAATCTCAATAATATATTATATTGAGATTATGACTTTCAGTCTATTATAGCTCTTTACTATAAATTGGTTTTAATAGAGCAGTTTCGAGAATAATGTTTCTAGAACGAAAGTGGCTTTCTAAATATGTCTGCTAGATTTAATATTGAGGGTGTATGTTCAAAGTATTTCCATTTTGAAGTTCATACTAGGCTTGGTTCCTTTTGTATATAGTCCTACTTCTCAATTAATAGTGGCTTTAGGGGCTTCTTTCTCTGCGTGACTAGAAACTTTGGTTTACTTTTAATTTATTAAGGTTTATGCCTTAAATACTCATTTTTTTAAATTTACTAAAAAATCGACTTTCTCAAAACAGTGCCTATACTATATATATTTAAGGAGTTGATTGGATAGACAAAAGAGAATTAACTCTAATTTGCTAAAGTTACTAAGATAAACTTTAACCAAATAATTAAAATAAGCTTAGACATTAAAGCTCAAAATTGTTTAGAACAGCTTTACCTTCTTATTAATTAACGAAGTTTCAAAAAAGAGTAAAAATGTTAACAAATTTTACCTGTCTTTCATACTCTCTTTGTTTTTTTTATCTATCAACTATGTCATTATGTCTTACCCTCTTGTTCGATGCGTCACCTTTTACTTTATCTTTTTCTGCTTCTTTGTCAATATAAAATTTACTTTTTATCCACAGTTTGAAGATATTTCGAAGAGTTTCCTTTAAAACTAATGTTTTTGATATAGCCTTATTAAGCGATGCGCTTAGCCTTATAAGAAGACCTATTTATTTTTATTTTTATATATATTAGAAGGTCATATCACTGGAATCCGTTAGCTATAATGATATGGTTTTATAATCTTAAGGGTCAGCCCAAGAGGAATCACAAAAGCACTCCACTAAGAAACTGTAATCAGAATGGTTGTTAAATCTCATATAAAGCGAAAGATTTCTTGTTTAATATAAAGTAATAAAGATTTCTAAGTGCTAATTTCACATTTTCTTCATTGTGGCAACGACGGAATTAACTTGGCAAATATAACGCGCATGAGATATCAGACCTAGTGCTATCGGCGATATCACTTAAAGATCCAATTTAAATATTCAGTGTTATTGCTTTCATCATTGGGGGGTTTATTTTTACGGGTGGGGAGAGGTATCCTTTTTTATCTGTTATGTTAATTCCCAGAGTTCTTTTAACTTTGATGCAAACTTTGATATTATGCTCTTTATTCAAATAAGTGAGAAATTTTTTGCGATCTTCAACTATCGTGCAGTAATCAACATAAACCTATAATTATTTTATAACTGTTGGCACAGAAAAGTCTTTAATTAGCTTTTTCCAGATGAATACGGTATCTTAGTCTACAAGCTAAGTTTTTAAAAAGGCCTAGCTGACCTTTCTAACCGTACAAAGCACTTTATCCTTAACGCGCATTTTTTTAAAGTGTTCTCTAATTAGGTTTCTTTGGTAACAATTTATTTTACTTAAAATCATATGTAGTCCTTAACGTATGTGTAGATAAATTGATCTTTGTAATTTCGTGTGTAAAAAAGGCTGTAGTTATATCAACTGTATAAATAGGTTTTTGCAAAAAATAATTTCAGTCTTGGTGATAAGTATTTGCATTGAACTGAGAAGAACGGGGGGTGGATAACTGGGGTTGATATCCCCTTGCAGTCAGTCTCGTTAAGACTGATTGTTTGATTTAGCATGAAACCTCCATGTATTTGTAATGTTATTAACAATGATCAATGGTTGTTTATACTAACAACATCAAATCCATCTTGGGCAAGCAGGTTTCAAGTTCTTTATTAACTGTATCTCCGTAATTATCTCTGTTTTCCGATTGCTTGATTTCAATGTTTGTTAAATAAAAACTTCGTGTCAAAAGGCTACCACTTTTTTTTTTAGTTCGAGTATCAGTAACCCTAGAAACTCCTTGATTTAATGTACTCCCTATTTCTTTAGAAATGACCTGATCATAATTGCAAAATATATTTGTCGTCAACTTAATCATTACTGCGGTTGTTTGTTAAGTTAAACATTGTGTTTAGTTTATATGGCATCCATTTTATAAGGGTTATAATTTTGTTTTTATGTTTTTGATTATCTTTGGGTTTTTTATTGTAAGAGTATATATTAGTTTGTGGAACTTACAGGTTCACTTTTTTTAGGTGTTTTCCTTTGCATTGGATATATTCTTAGTTTGATGTGTATCATTGCAATGAGTAGAGTGTTGCTTATCGTTAATTTTATTTTTCTCACTACTGTTACTATAATAATTACCATCTAATATTTTTTATTATTATTACCATTATTACTACTCTTACACTTATATTTATTACTATTATTATTATCATTATCAGTATTACGATTATTATAATTGTTATAATCTTTTTAATTATTACTATTTTTTAGATGTTGCTTTTAGAATTGAAATTATGAACTGTCTAATCCTTCAAAAATATTTTTATCTCAAGTTGCTTCCCTTGCTGTATGGTCTGCATAAGGTTGCATAGTAGTACCAATAGAAGTCTTGGAAAGTTGTTGACCTTGAAAAAATCTTCGTCATACTTTAAGAGAGATGAAGGTATTTACCAAAGTAAAGGGTACACTGTCTGTAAATTTTACAATTTTCCCAGTTGTTAAATTAAGTTTAGTATATTCATCCTTAGTTTACGTTATCGGTTTGGAAAAAACAATGCCATTAAGAGTTCAACAATAAGATTTTTTTTATTCCAGGGTCTTGAAACTGTCATTTAAATCTATAGGTTTATAATAATTTAGACCGCTGAATCTAAATCCTAAAGTTTTAATAAGCGTCGTATTTTATTCCTTTTGGAAAGTAGTGTAATATGTGAACTGCGTCACATAAATCTTCGCTCCTAAACAATTGCTTTGGCATCTTTCAATATGCAACGCGTTATGTTACACAACATTTAAAAGCTTCTCTCACTTCGGCTTGTATTGCGGTCTATCTTTAGGTACTGTTGACATTTTAACATCTGTATTTTGTAATTCTTAACATCAATGAATTTGTTGCTCTTTTAATTTTTACTTTTTTAATTACAATATATGAGAGGATTCCAGTTATTTTTATTTTTTTTTTCCTTTTTTATTTTATGTTTAGAATTCGCATAGGTAATGGTGACTCATTAAGATCTAGTGTCCGTTGCGATTCTAACAAACTTTTCCCTCATACGACGGTATGTCCGGCAATAAAAATCAATTATCCTGAATTATGTTAATTGTTAATTTCAATTATTTTGTTAACTTTCTCCTTCGTCAACTCACTTTTTTTCGCAAATTCCACAGTTTTGGTTTTTCAAAATATGATGTATCAGGAAAATTCTTTCCAAGTAAAGATAGCTAATTTGCCCGTATTTAAAGTGCTCTGCGGGAATAATGAACTTGAGTTTATAAGAAATAAGTCACTCTATTTTCTACCTTGAGCAAGAATTTTTAATCATAAAATTCTTTTATTATGAAACAGATATCAAATCCTTTTCCAATTATTTTACCTACAGAGTTCAGGTTATGCTTTAATTTTTTGTCATAAATATCGTTACCAAGATCCACGAAAAATTAAAAAAAATAGCTTGGTAGGCCTCAGTTTTGTCAATTATTGTATTAATAACGTGTATATCGTATCGGATATCAGTCCCAACTCATTATTTATAATAAAATGTGGAGAGGCCCGGCATAAACGACCAGCTTTTCCCCTGGGTTCGCAATTTTCGGAGAGTTATAAATTAAGTTATACCATTTTTCTTAAGGCATGCGGTCAATTTAATCACAAAATTTGGATGTTTCCTTAATTTAGGGAGAGTGAGACCTTATATGCTGGCCCTGACAGCCTTTGCAGGAGGGAGGTTGCGTCTTAAAGTTTTAAAGTCTGTTTTCCTATGTAAGGGAATTAAATACAGGATGTATTAGGATGGGGCATTCGAGTTGTTTTCGACTTTAATGCCTGTTTCCGCTTGTAATGCAACCTTCAGCGCATTACGGTGATCGAAGTATTCTAAATTATTACTGTAATATTGTTTTAATGGCATGACATCGTATTTATTTTATTATTCTACCCAGTGGGTAATGGCTAAATATTCATGCAAGTTGATTTCATCAATACAAAGTAACAGTCCTAAAATGTGCACAGCTCTTTATTTGACTTGAAATGATTCAACCGGTTGGGAAGTGTACAGACTCGTTACCCCTTTTTCTCACATGTATATCATGTATTTTGCTCATGAATGTTACGAGTGACTTTCTTTTTTACCTTATAAGCAGTCACTGGTAACTTTTTCATTCTTGACTTGACCCTAGGGTGTAGACTGTTTATTATGATTTGTATTCCAACAGCCGTTTTACTAAGTTTTATAGTAGAAACGAGTCCAGGTTCTCCAATTTTTTTAGGTAAAGCAGGAAATGACATGGATCTCTTAAGTAGTCAACGCTTACTCTATGTTTGTTAGAACATCCCTCCAACCCTGGACATAGCTGACGGGTTTATCAAACCGAGCTCACCTGATGGAACCACTAAAGTAGTTTCTGCACTTTCAAGACGGAAAGCACCCGGCCCTGACGGCTTTACTAACGAAATGCTAAAAAAAGCTGCCGCCGGTGGCGATCCCTCCTGTGTTGCAATTTCTGCAAGGTCGCTAGGCTCCTTCCCAACGCGACTGGGAAACGGCCACTACGTGATGTTACCTAAGACTCTGCGAACTTCAGCAGACCTCAGCAAATATCGACCCATTAGCCCTCTTTCAACGGTGGGCAAAACCGAGGGACTACACAGGCTGGAAGAGTTTGTAGAAACACAAAGTGCTTTTAGAATTCCAAGTTGGTGTTCGAACAGACCACTCGACATTACAACAATTTATGCGCTCTGTTGAGTGGACAATTCGACACAAGTTTAAAAAATCCACAGGTGTCATCTTTCTGGACGTTAAAAAGGTCTTCGACCGCGTATGACACGAGGGTCTCCTCACAAAATACGCACATTAGGCACTCCGTAGCCCTTACAGCATATTTGCGTCGTTTCTCTGCAGGACACACCTTTCGAGTGAGGGTTGGGACTGCGCTATCGCCATACACCTTCGACTTCCGCGGGTGTTTCCGCAAGGCT
Organism: Zophobas morio; assembly: GCF_036711695.1. NCBI lineage: Eukaryota > Metazoa > Arthropoda > Insecta > Coleoptera > Tenebrionidae > Zophobas > Zophobas morio. The sequence goes on along the minus strand of NW_026972206.1, from coordinate 167,552 downwards.
CTGCTCTTGCCGCTATCCTTCGCGCTACGCTATACATGCGAGATATTCCCCTCCCTGCGGACCCTGTGACCCGCGTTGCACTCTACGCCGCTGGCACAGCAGTTTACGCGTCCTCAAAGAGCCCCTCATTATACGGCAACACCTGCAGCGTAATTTGGAAACCTTATAATTGGTCTCGACTATGGGGAGTAAACATTAATAGAACCAAGAGAAAACCAATCCTCATCTTAAGAAGAAGCATCACAATACCCCGGTCTCTAACCCTCAAAGAGGTTAAGATCCCAGGGGGCTCTTAGGCCTAGTACTTGGGTAGCGTCATCGATAAGCACTTACTTGGGGGTAACGCGTAGATTTCCTTAAGGCTAAGGTCAAAAAGCAGCAATTCACGCACTCTACCCGAGCTGTGCGCTAAAAGCACAATATTCTGCCCAATAAACTGCGCCTTTAAAAGTATGCGAGCGCCCTATTATTATAGCCTTACGCATCTGTTGCATGGACATATGAAAAACCGTCGACGGTTGCACCCTTTAAATGCAGCAAAACAAGCTCCTGCGACTAATGACCGGCGCACCTTTTTTTCGTGAGTAAGGATACGTTTCATGACGGCTTGAAGCGTTTTTTCCAAATGCAACTTCAGTTTCTCTTGAACGTATTAGTAGGCATCCATACTGCCAAGAGTTTCGAGAACTTCCACACAAACCCTGGAAAGGCTCACGCTTTTGAAGGTCGCGCTGTGCTTTAAGCGCACAATTACAGTTTTCTTTATACCTTTATACACATATGTACAAAGTTTATTGTAAGGTGACGACCTGCCGAATCCGAATACAGTTAAGCCTTAAATAAATTATTTTCGAGATCAAGCAGTTTGCGCTTGATATTACCGAGCATCTGCACAATTCATTAGCAAAAAGAAAAATTGCAATTAGCCACTGTTTTCATTGGGAATAGTCTCATAGAATGTGTCCACTCCATGTTTTGGGTTGAAAAGAGTTGGGCTGATATTGCATAAATAAAAAATATTAATGTCTACTAGATAGTGTAAACAATTAGTAAAAGTTTAAGTTAGCTGTAAAAAATAAAAAATCAAAATATATAAAGCTATTTATTAAAGGAAAAATTATTTATATATTTTGAAGGTCGACGTGAATCCTTACTTGGTATTGCCTGTAATATATAAAGTATTTTTTTTATCATGCTGTAATTTTTATTTGTGCTTCAAACTTACTAATTGCAGCTAATTTTAGGAGGGTTTTTTATCGTAAAGGGTGCGTAGAAAAAGTAGCTAACTTTATAGGTAAAAACCCTACTTAAAAAATAAGTATATATAATGGTAAATATCTAATATATGTATTTTAAGTTATGTAATATGTCTTTTAGTTTTACTTTAAATATAATTTTTCTATTATAATTTACTAAAGTCTTTCTTCACTTTATTTAGATTTAGTGCTGCGAAGACTAAATAATAATTTTAAGATTTCTGTTAACATGTAAATTGTGAATTGAGCCCAACATATTAATGAAAATTATTTAGTGATTTTTATAAGTTTAAAAAGTTATAAAAATTATATTAATAATCGAAAACTTTGGTGCGTTTCCAATTTAGTAACTAGTTCATCAATTTTATTCCAATGCTTCATCCCACTAACAGCAAACTTTCTGTTTTAAGTCAGTGTTGGAAGCTAACTTCATATTTAAAATACTGTAAGGACCCTTTGACCACTAGAAGCTTTTGGAAGGTAGATTATTACTAATATCGTATTTTTTAGAGTTATCTTACACTAAATTAGGATTTTGCTTCTCTTTCGGAGCCTCTTAGTTTGACAGTTCTTCCTCACATGCAGATGCTTATTCACTCGGAAAAGTTGATCTACGTAATTTTTTCGTATTAAATTTAAGAACCACTTAAATATTTTAGTTATTAGAACAATTTTGACTAAATGTTTTTTATTCTTTTATTTAAGGAAAGCTGTTTCCTTGTAAATTCTAAAAATATGATGGAGGCCTGCGTAAATATTGAAGACGGCCTTGTGGGAATAACTTACAAAGTAAACTACGTTTTTATAAAGTTTTCTCGCAGTTTAAACTATTTACACAACTAAATTCAGAGAGGTTTAGATCGTAAGTTCGTGTTCAGATTTCAAGGCAATAACGGGAAGAGTGGATCTTTTTTTTGCCTAGAGTTCATTACTCTCGTGAAGTCCATATTAAACTTTTATGAGTGCCAAAAAGAGGAAATACTTTATTTAACTCAAACATATTGCGAAACAGATATAAATTCTATTATAAAAGAGAAAAGTATTAGCGGTATTGATGACACTAACAACAACGCACCAGGCAACCTTACTTTCCCAGCATCCGTGGGTGCCACTGAGGTCGGTGACCATCACTCTGAAAAACAACAGTGCACTTTGGAGAATACTTTAAAAACGGTATTGCTGTAGTGCTTGAGTAATAGTAACTGTCTCCTTAAAAAATATCGAGGTCAGGCTCTGGATGCTGCCACGCATATAGATAAAATGGGATTTGAAGAAGAAGCGGTACTTATTATGCTCGTTTTTTATTCTAATTTAGTATTTATTTAAAAGTAACTACTTAAATTGCAACAATTTTTATTTAGGTAATCTAAGTTAGTAGGAGATTTTGTTAAGCGATTTATCATAATGCAACTTAGTCAAGCATATTACAATAAGAATTACTATATAGCATACTATTAGTTTTTCATCTACTTATTTTAATATTAGAAAAATTTGGAACTCTTTTTTTTAAATGATTTGTCCTTAAAAAACGTCATCTCGCTATGCTTAATAGACCCACAGTTTCCTTTACTAGTCAAGCTTTGTAAGGCGTATATACACGGGATAACTAGTAATTCAGCAAAAAGTAGCACGTTGAATTTAGACGACATGTAACTAACTTTATAATAAAAGACGTCCTTGCCTGGTTACGGCAAGAAAGCTCTTTCAATCTTTTTTTGGGGTAAACTTAACTCCCTTTAACTTATTTCAACAATTAATTTTTTTACTACTTTTCTATTATTACCTTGCTCTAAATAAAGCATTATAAGATACATAACACTAAATATAAATACTCTGAAATAAGGTAAGATCCAGGTGAATTTAAAGTAGCAATTCTTTGAATAACAGTTTATTCATTACTCTTAAGTGGCAGCAGGCTTAGGATTTATATTACTTCCAAAGAAAAAGTAAGGTACGAAACATCTTTCTACAAACAATTAACACATAAAGTGAGAGAAATATTTTAAAACCTTTTTAGCATAATGTGAGTTTTAATAAGGTCTTTACGACTCAAAATACAAGGCTGAAGTCCTTAACTCGGCCTTTTTTCCTTTAATTTCACCTAGTTAATTAACCAGGATAGAACACGTTAATCCTTTATATAAACCGATTGATTTTGTCTGCGGACGTGTAGGTTTCGAAGTGGTAATTTTTAAGACCCTAAGGACACAATATTATCCATTAAATAAGATAAGAAAACGCGAAATAAAAGGAACGAAAATATGGGATACCACTTACTCTTTTAATACTAATAATTTTATAATATATTTTGGAGTAAATAAAAAAAAATAATAGCCAAAATCTTTAAATAAAATAATTATCCTTGTTTATATTAATTATTCTTTTAATTATGTAAATTTATTTTGTATTTCATAAAATTTGTTGTAGTTAATGCTTCGTGTTTGCCTCAAAAGTGGTTTAGTAAATATATCAGCTCTATTAACTCCGAAAGAAGGAGAATTAATATATTATTGATTTACCACTAGTCTCATTTGGCGATAGGCATCATTAACAAGGCGCCCTTCTTAGGAAAGGCCGACCTTTTTACAATATTCACTATTTTATACACGAACTGAAATCGGTAAATGGGAGTAAAGTTACCAAAAGATTTTAACGAAGTATTTGCAAAGGCATTGCTTAAGGCTGTATCTCCAGCTTCACAAGAAAATTTAAGGTTATTGCTGGAATTTCCTTGCTAACAGAATTCGATAAGAAAAAGTAATGATTAGTGGACAAAGGTAGTCTCGATATTAGAAACAAAACTAAAGAAAACAAATTATTCTTTCTATACTAAATAACATGACCGAACGAACATAAGTGGATATGCCATAAATCTATATTATATTAAACCTACAAACTTCCTTAGCATTTTAAAAATTTAGTAATTTAGAAGCAATTGAAATCGTATTAGAAAAAGCAATGGCATAAAATTTTAAATAGTAAGGATTCCATAAGGAACTGCAAATATGATAGTAAAAGTAGATCTAATTAGATCATTGTGGGCTGAAAACTAAATTTTGACTGTTTATCTAATCTTACAAGCTGAGATATGTAAAAACCTCTAGTACATCGGATCCGCTTGAACTTGCCAATGTAAAACTCTATGTTTCACTTAAAAACTACATAAATATGGTCTATTAAAAATACTTATAAAAGATTTCCAGTAATATTTATTTTAATATTAGTTTTAGTGTTAAAAACATTCACAAAATCCAGTAACTAAAGACGCTTTTGAAACAAACTGATAGAAAAACGAATTATATAAGGAAAGACTTCCCTTGTAGTTTAATTAATAAAACTAGATGACCTATAACAGGTTAAATCCGTCATACCGGGGTCATACCTAAGGTCGGGAGTTCAATTCTTAATGACGTTATGCTCTTTCTCAGTTATTGTTGGTTACGTATTAAACCTCATCTCATAAATTCTAATGTCCTACGTTTATGAAACCACTAACCGCCTCTGGTTTCGTTAATCTTCTTACTCGTGATTTTGAGACATGCCAAACAGTGGAGATACACCAGTGCTACCACTACTAGTTGCCCGTCACAGCTTTTTAAGTGATGTTCGAAATGTTGACACAGTTCTTCTATATGTGAAGTTGAAGCAACATTTTGTGCAATAACCGCCGCCAGGTTTGCAACCAGTGACATAGAGTGATTTTACACAACCAGAACTTTGCTCAGGCAGCAACCTCGTAAACAGCACACAAACACGTGCAGGGACAGCTTTTCTTTATAAATTCATTAAAGCATCGCCCAATACTTTTTTTAAGACCAAATTAAATAAAGCTGAGGACGCATGCTAGATCACATAAGCATCCTAGCGAAGTTTTTTAACATTTTTAAAAGGTTTTCCTCCACTGTCGAGCATCCTCATGAAAAAAATTTTGTAGACCCACTTTGGCGGGTTATACTTTTTTTTTTTAACAAAAAAAAAAGTGATTACTCCGAGTACCAAATACTGCGATCGTGAAGTAACTCGAGTGAGTACCTACAGAAATTGGGTGTTTAATATCCTCAGCGATCCATTTTTCACCGGTTTGGAAATGGATTTCCCTATGCAAGTTCAAGTCATTTTTATCTATTTAATATCGCTAAGATTAAGCAGGTTCGTTTTATGAGGTATTACACATTTGCAAATTTACTTAAATAATTAAATAAAATTAACTCTTTTTCTTATATAACATGAATTCTGTTCCCGCTATTACCCTCTCACAGTGCACTAGAGTATATATAATCAAATGTTTCATATGCTATTTTATAAACATAATATAACAAATTAGCAAGAGACTCCAGCGAGAGATAACAAGCATACAACCTCCTCGCTTTTATTAAATAGGTTAGGTTTATAAATTAGATATATTTATTACAAAAAGAACAATAATATCATCTATGTATAACGAAAGGCCATAAATAACTAGACGTATATGGTGCCCGAGTATTAAAGTTAGAAACTCAACAGTAATCAATAACTTTTAAAATTAATTTGTAAAAAAGAATTTTCTCTGGTCTCCATCAAGCCACAAACTTAAATTTATAACTTTAAGTTCTCTATGAGGAATTCTTTCAAACATTTTTGCTTCTTGACCCGAAGGGGCCCATCAATATCAATCAACGTTTATTTCTGTTACTTAATCTGATCGACAAAATATTAATGATTAAGTTCTTTAACAGGCTAACAGCGTTAAAAATAAATTATAGTGTGACAGTATATTTTAAACTAGGCTAACATTCTAAGTGTAGGGTAAAAGCACTAACAACTGAGAAGGCGAGAACAAAAAGACGGGAATTTCTTTGTTTTAGGCAATTAAGCTGTTTATATACCTTTACAAAAGGTTAAAAAGCGTTTTCATTTATGTATATTTGTTTAGGTTAAATTTAAGATCCTTGGAATAATGTTTATATTGGCCCCGTGCAAAGACACGTGCAGAGACAAAAATAATATTTCTATATAATAATATTTGCTTAACATACTCTCTGACAAATCCCTTTGAGGCGTTTATATACATGCTATTTTTAAGTGGGTTATTGCTGCGTGGTATGTTTAGATATATGTGTAATTTTAACTAGGTTACCGAACAAAGAAGGTAACTAATGGTAAATAATCCACCTTTTGTTACAGGTAAAACATTTTTCTACAATTTATGGTTTTTTTTACGACAACTGCAAGTTGTACAACAACTTGACCCTACTATATTTTGAATTTCAAAAAAATTTAAGCAAACTAGGTTTAATAAAACTTAAGCTACTTAATAAACGCCTTCTTCTAAAAAAGGAGCTAGTGTTATAAACCTGGATTACAAGTAGTAGATTGAAAAAAAAATTCCCTAAAACGCTAAGTATATTTGTATAAACTCAAGGGGAAAATAAGGCTAATAAAAAACTTGAAGGAAGAAGATAAGCGACAGCTGAGGCTTAGATGGAAGCAAGTAGGTTTTATTAACTAAGGTAATAACAGAGGTTAAATTGGAAAAGTTAAAAAAAGCGTTTAGAGTCAAAAGTTTGCAGTAATAGCAAAATTTGCGCTATAATAAAAAGCTAAAGTTTTTTAAGTTCCTAATTTTTTATAAATAGTCTTTATCAGTTAAAAATATTGTTAATGACGATTGTTAGAATCACTTCAAGTTATATGTTTTTAAAGCTAATTTTTAATCCTTGACGCATTAAATGTTCGGTTAATACGAGGCTCTATGAAGAGCACGCTTCAACCTTGACACTTAGATACCAGAATGCCTTCTAAACAGGTTTTATGGTATATATAAAACTTATATCAATAGTACAGAATGTGTCTCAAGTTAGACGAGGTTAAAGTTATGTAAATTTGGCCATAGTAAGCAAAATATAAACTGCTATTAAAGATACAAAAAGCTAAGTTTTACGGCTGCCGTGATATATTTATAACTAAAGCATGATTAAAAATATACTTCAAACAAAATCTCCAAAACCCGCCCACGAAATAATTAAAAAATGTATACTTCTCTAGTCATTAGAGTGGTTATCCTCCATCACACATTGATTAGAGCATTAAATAATAAAACTATACGGGAAACTCAATTTTCGTCAATAAAGCTCACCTTTTGTATTTGGTGGCTACGCAACGTTTTTCATAAGACAAATGTAACGGAATACCCAAAATACACATTATATGGTTACGTATTAAATAAACAGAAAACAAACAAAGCATAACACATTTTTAAGTTGACATTTAAAGAACCACAAGAGTACTTCGCGCCTCTACAAAATACTAATATAACTATTTTAATTCACTTTACTCCAGTACAACCACGCTATTTAACTACGATATGCAAATTATGATATAATATTTATTCGACTTTTTTGTTTGACTACTTTTAAACATACAAATACATCATTTTATTATCGTTGTTGTACGGAGAACGCTCAACTACTCTAAAATGTTTAAAAGAATTAAGTTTCGACTTTAAAAAACACAACTATATATTTTTTAGCACTGGCATACTACAGCTATTTTAACGAATTTCAAAGCTTACCCTGTACTCTCTCTCTACAAAGGTTCACCACTATAACTGCCTCGAAGATTGAGAAACAGGTGTAATCTTAGCGCGCGCAGACTCCCTTTATTCCTCCTGGGGTAAAAATTACCGTTGGAAACCATCAATAATTAGCATTGCTGTCCTGGTCTATCAGCTCCATATCTATGGCAAACGACTCAACTTTTTGAGACTGAGACTACTATTCGATTAAGTAAAATTGATTTATTCAAATTAATTTTTCCTACTAGGTTCTCTATTTTAAGTACACTGTAGTATTGTATTTCAATAAAGTTTATTTGGAAACACTAATATGAAAGGTGAATTGTACTTAATCCTTTCCTGTAATCTGTCATAGCGATTATTTGTACAGCTGTTACTGAAAAGTTGGACGAGATCAATTTAAAGGGAAGTTATTACAATAAGATATTCAGATGCTAAGTACTATACTGCTGCAATACAAACTTAGCTTTTAGGATAACATCACTTAAAAGCTCAACGCAACTTTGTAATTAAAAGTAATAAATAATTAAATAAATAAGAGCGCGACATATAAGATATATATGGCTTCTTCAATACAAGAAGAAAGACCACTAAGGTGGAAGCTTTAGATATTTTTATAAAAATTTTAAATATAAAAGGAACTAAAAGCTACATCACTTGGAGATACTATATACTTTCAGTTAATTTTTTTTTTTTTACTGTAGGAACCTTTTTTTAAAGTAAAGTCCGGGGCAGTAGAAAAGAGTCTCACGTTTATGCGATAGGTGAAAATGACAAGACACAGGTTGACAGTTGTGTTTAAACGCAGAATCCCTGGAAGGAAGGTTACCACAAATAAGTCTGTCTTCTGGTGAGAAGAGGAATTAACAAGTAAAATGGAAGCTGTTTTTCCTTTTAAAAGGGTTATTTTATAAAATTTTAGAATACAAGCAGCTAGGTTAAATATGCAACAGACAAAGCTCACAATAAAATGGTGAATCAGCGAGAATCATATCCTTGTTAGTGGGCCACCGCTCCAAATTGCTTGAAACTCACAGCTTCAACTTTCTGTATGATGATTGATGAAATGCATTGTTAACCTAGGTGCATTCAATCCTTACGGCAGTATCCCTTCTCTGCGGCTGGTCATACCCTTATTAAATTCACCTAAAAAAACATGAGAAAGTGGGAAAGTGGTATCTATAGAGAATTGATCAATACATAAGTAATAGTAGCACTATCATTTGAGAGTCATTTTATTGCACTATGCTAGAATTGTTAAATATAAAAAAAGAGACATTAATACTTCTAAATATTTTCTAGTTAGCATTTTAACAGGTTAAGAACTTTAAATACATTACACCGGATGTAAGGTGCTGTCTTGGTATCTCAGCGGTTACGAGCATTAACGCGCAAACTCAAAGTCGTGGGCGATTCCCACCTACATAACTCTTTTTTTCGTTCTTTGATGGCGGCCTATTAAATCTTGCTATCATAATTTCTAATACATCTCACACTTAGAAAAATACTAAAATGAAAAACTAATTATAGTTTTTAAACTAGTTAATCAGCATCGAGGATCAATGCCAGTAGTGCTATTAGGAATGACTCGATATGCAAGTATTTAAACTATTCGAGTTCATCTAGTACGCCCGTGGCTTTCAAACTCACTTAGTTACTAACTAATGCATTACTAAACGTAGGTTAGTCTGGTTTATAGTTCACTTAAATTAAGGATAGGTAGTAGATAAGAGATGAAGACCCAATTAAGCGCAAACGTATCAACGAAGAAAGCACAAAAACAAACCGTTTACTCCGCTACGAAGCCCCCGATTGCTATGTCAAAATCTACAGAGCTATTTTGCTGCCTGTTCTAGCTAATGCTAGAAATGCGATGGAGCAAAGCGCTTTTTACGGCTTGGGCAAAATTGTTGAGAGCCTTCTTTGACAACAACTTTCACTGGTGGTCGCACGTGAACTATGTAATGATACAAGTTGAGCCAGTTAAGGCGCTTACCCTTTACTACGCGCCCAGTAAACGGCAATTTTGAGGTTCGTTGAAGACATAATTATCTAGGTTAAATCAGCAGCCCCGTTTATATTAAGTATATAATAAGAGTTATGGTAGTTAGTAGTCCGAATGAGATCGTAGAGAGGCTAGTACCGATGTTAAATCTTAAACTTGAGAGAATTCTAGACTTAAAAGGTAAAAGTCCAGGGAATTTATAAATCACTGTGTATAACACAAAGCGGGGTGGGGGGGGGGAATATCACGCAAGGTTCGATGTAGTTTTACTTTTTTAAATAAAAGTACATTTGTCAGTGATTTAAAAACTTATTCGCTGGCAACGTCTTTTCCAAGCATTATATGAGGGACAGTCTGTACACCACTAAAGTTTATAATAAAGCAGTAAAGAAAAAATGTAAAATAAGGTTGAGAAACTACCCTTAAGGACGCGACTCCCCGAAATAATATCGTTTCGATACCTGTCAGGATGAAGCGCCGGAGTTATCTTTCGAGGTGTCAATAAATGGAATAAAATAAAGTCCAGTGAGACGCCTTGTAAAAACTATTAATAAGATTAAGTTTAATCTAACCCCTAACTGACAAGGCTTCTTTTAAACCTCATAAAAATAGCTAGCTAACGTTGTGAACTTATTAGTACGAAAAGTGTAAGTTTAGATAAAAGTCAGCCCTTTTAGTTTCTACCTGTAATAGGTTGTTTGACCTTGAAAGAATAATAGGCTCTCTTTGGTTGGTCTTCAGCCAACAAGGTTTTAGTAAAACTAATTACAACACTAGATATGTTAAGAAATACCCTCCCACGTGGGAGAAAAGGTCTGTACAATAGTAGGCAATATATGGGTGAAATGTAACGCTGCAACTTCAATTAAACGAATAGTTGCTTAAGAAACTACCATAAACGTAGATTTTAGGTAGTGGAGTCCCTTAGAGGTAATCTAGATACTAGTCTATTATCAATTTTACAGAATACTTCCATAGTCGTTTTTAGCTGATATTCAGTTGCATTTTAGAAGATTCCTGAGAAGTCACCTTATTCAAAGAATTTAATTCTAATATCATGGGCGCTTTCTATTCCCAACAGATTTGGATCGTAAAGTCCTGAGGGTGTACCCGCATGCATTCCTGTCTATTACTTTCGGAATCTCCAAAGATGTAACACGTTGCCTGAAAATTTTCAAAACTATTTAATTACACAACACTTTATTCAAAATTCAATTTTATAATGTAACAGTCTTATAAGAGCGATACGATTAGTCCAAAGTCTTCCAGTATTTCCATACCTATATATAGTTTAATTTATTTATAATTCGAAATAGGTCTCAGTTTCGACGATGGCTTCTCCGAATGACCCAAATCTTTTGACCTGGAACAGTTTTATAAGTCTTCAAAGAGATAATAGTCGCCGGGGGATAGATCTAGAGAGTAAGGTAAGCGCGGAGAACTTCAGTTCATTTAATTTTGCCAGCGTAATTATCGACTTGTGACACGAGGCACGACCTTGAGGAAAAATCTCTTTTTATGTAATTTCCTTCCTCATTTGGATTAATGGCATTAAATAATAATAGCTATTTTTCCCCCCCCTTTTTTTAGATAGTCGATTAATATTATACTACGCGCTTGGGGACCACAATCTTTTCAGAAGACTGTTTGCGCCTTCGGATTATTTTGAGAGATTTTCACTCTTTGCTTCCACTCAAGTGACTGCTGTTAGTCTCTGAAGTGTAATGATAGATCTGGGTTACATCTTGTTTTACAAATACTTTTTACTAAGTTTGAAAAGCTTAAAACAGCATCCAAAAATCTTCGACAAGTTGATGTTTTTGAGAAGTTTTTTCAGGCCAAATGTTTGTACAAAATATAGTTGACACGATTCATTAATTTTTTTTGCGATATCAGCCAACTCAATCAGCTTTACAATCATCAACGACAATTTTGTGAAATTTTTAGATGTTTCCCAAAGTAAATGCCTCGTTCGGGCGCCTCTAGAGAGTTTAGCATCATTAGTGTTCGTACGTCCCCGTTTAAACTTGCAAACCTCCGACAAATCGTTATTTTCGACGAGTAGATTCCATATAACATATTTTAAAGCAATTGCTGCGCTTGACGATAATTTTTTCATCAATAAACAATGCTTAATTAATACTCGAAATACGTACGTTTTTTATCATGATTTTGTAACCAGCAAAGGTCAAATCACTAAAATTTAAATATTTCTATAACTAAATGGCCGAATGTCATTAAATTTTGACACGTATCATTTTAAAGGTTTGTACTAACTGAGGATGATATAAATCCTTATTAAAAGAAGGCATCTGAGGATTAGTCCCAGGATTTTTCGGGAGCCTTGTTAGTTTCTCGTCATCAACTGTTGTGTTATATAAAGTTAATTGTTCATTCTTATAAAATACAGTTTTTGAGAGACTCTAAGCATAACTTTTCACCGTTTGCCTGTTTCTTGGTACTCACAAAAACTCAGATTAGTTTAGATTAGGTTGCACAGATGCTGTCACTGTCCAATAAGATTAATACTTAGAAAAGATAGCAAAGTTTTTAAAATTTCTTTACTGCACCGCATAACAGTGGACGTCAAGCTCGTGAGGTCTTGCCGGGGTTTCAGCTTAGATATCGGAAAGCCATTTACAATTAGCAGCCCCTTCTTCTATCAGAATGTGACCCGCGCATTCAAAATTTTCGAAAGCCACAGCGTACGTTTTTTCTTAATGTCGAGAACGCGTTTAACCAAGTTTGGCACGCAGCTTCGCTCAGTCGACTACCCTCTCTAACCGACCCACAGAAAATTCTATTCTTAACTACCTTTCACCATGCGTTTTTATGTGCACACCTTGCCTTCCCTTGTCAATTTCTAAGCCGTCCACCCTGCTCTGCCAGCATTTACAATGCTATCTAGTTGCTATTCATCATAGTGAGGAGCAAAACTCACTGCAGCCCTAGAGGCTCTAAGGTTCAAAACGTAAAGTTATGGCGACTGGAGGGCAAGTTGTTGTTGCGCAACCAGTGATGCATGTGTACTCACCACTCGCCAGTGTTTTCAATTTTGGTGTAACAAGCCAATTGCTCCTCATCATGAGAAGCGCATATGATTTGTGCGAAATGTCGCTCTACTTTGCGGAGCTGGAATCGATGTATAGATGCCGTATACTAGCAAATGAAAATTTAGATGAAGATCGCTACCGCCGTTTGCAAATACTCGCGGTAAGCAGTTTAAAATTCCAGAGGTAGGGTTAAAAAAAAGTTTGGCGGGTTGAGTTAAACTTCTGGTCTCGCTCAAGCACCCCGCCTAACTATAGGGAGTATAGATTGTCTGCTTCCCGACCGGAACTGACATGCGTTTAAATAAAAGTAGATAAAAAGATGTATTTACATATAGCATATCTATGAATGGTACCTTACAATATCTCTCTTCAATAGTAACACAATACTTATAATAATGCCCGACAAAATAGAGACCAGTTTATTGTTTGGAATAGTAACGTTAAAATTCGAATAAATACATGAACTGAAGTGGAAACTATAATTTAAAAGTAAAAGTTAATGATGGTAGAGGCTAACTAATAAAAGCTTTTAAAAATTACCTTTCTAGTTTTCTGACTCTTAAAGTTATAGTCTCATTCCATTCAAAATATATTTTTTAAATAACTTACGTAAGGAGCTTTCGTCAAGCAACAGAAATAAAGACCCTATTCAACCGCTAAAAACTCTGGGACGATAGCACTAAAAATAATCAAATAACTTATGAAAATAAATTGAAAAATAAATGGCCATTTTTTTAGTTGATAAATTAAAATCCGGGGTATTAAAACAAAGAAAGTTCTTCTGTTGTTTAAAAACCCCTATTACCTTAGTAAATTTATCACCCTTTATGTTTTTAAGCGCAATAGAAACTTGTAGGCTTTCAAAGAAAAATTTCTTGCAAGTATTACATACTATGTTTAAAATTCGTATTTTCAAGTTGTCAATCATTATTTATTAAGGTAAATTGCAAATAAAATCCAAGTAAATATGCGATGGTTAGTCAACTATAATAAGACCTCATATAGGGCAAGCAAATAAAACTTAAAACTGTCTTTATATAAAAATCTTGTAAAGTAAAATAACATTTACGCACAAATGAAATACATAGATAATTACTTATTAAATACCGAGTGCGCAAAATCAATTTAACTATAAAGTTTAATAATAAGGTTTGCTTTTCGCAGGAAAATTGAGAGGCAACCTTTTTCGAAAATATGAAGAATGCATAAACCAGTAGTTCACTATTTCTATTAGCACTGACCCATATAACAAACTATATTAATACATTAAAATAACAATATTACTATAGAATATTTTCTACGTGACCGGAAAAACAAGTACTGAAACTATAGTTAAGATTTAACAGTCCTAGAACTCTATTAATTGCTCGAAATGTCATCATTTGTTTTTTGTGACAGAAGTTTTTTAAGTGATGGTGGGTAGTAGTGAAGTTGTATAGAGAAAGGATTTTTCTTTTTATTACACTATTCGTGTCTTATCAAGTATTATTAATAAAAAGACAAATAACATTACGTTACTCTTCCTAAAAAGAGGTACTTTGTGTAGAATACGTAAATATGTGGGAATTATGATTTAAGGTGCTTTTATAATATAAAATTAAAGAGTACCACAGTAGCAAACCCTTTATGTTTACACAAGGGGACTTAAATTATTCACATTTCTTCCAAAATTAGTTAAAATTTGTGAAGACGATTAAAATCTACCTTAATAAGTGCGCACCCTACGAAGTGCAAGCGAAAAAGCTCAGCCTTGCAATTTGATCTCCAGGCGGGAGAATGGCCCGAAGCACCATTACCAGGGAGTTGCGGAGGAATCGAATCTATAGCAGTAGCAGCTTCGAAGACTGACCAATGCTTAAACCGAATATTTCGTTCAATATGTGCATTGGAAATATTTCTGTTCGACTCGGTACGGGTTCTTCTATTTCGATAGTAACTGATATCTGTTGCTTGCTCGTTCTTTAAACACCTTAAGTATACGCAGACAAAAGTGACCTCTCTTTTATTTCCCTTATTCACTACCACTTCGCTCTCTACTAATTGCCTATATGATAAGTTTTTCTCCACGGTAAAAGAATTCCCACTGTTTTTCTGTTACCCGTTAATTACAGTCGTAGCTATGTAGCTAGGGTTTAAATTAAGAAGCGTAAAACTAAAATATACCCTCAGAACGAGCCAACTTTAAAGAAAGAACCTATATGGATAGTTTTACTCAAGGATCATGGTAAATATATAAACTAGTATATTAAACATCGAACTCATTTCTATTATAAAAAAAATAGAGGTTTTAGGATCGACTGGCACAATTTGCAAAGTTAAACCTGGTTATTTTAGAAATTATCTTTTTCTTTAAAAAATTGCTCGGTATGCTGAGCCTTTTGAACTTATTTAACTTGAAAAATTAATTTTTACTTGATAATTTTTATCAGTCCACAAAAATTATTACTATTTTATAGCCACTGGGAGGTCACAAAATTGTTGATAATAATTCACTCGAAAAGGAAATAATTGAGATTTTCCAGGTATTAGTCATTGTTACTATATTAGAGCTATATATTAAACACTTCTAACTTCTATAACCTGTATTTTAACTTTTTAAAATCAAACCATTTACATCACTTCTCCTTCGAAGGAAGATGGAGTGAATAAAGTTGATATAGTTAGAAAGTTCTATAAATATTGGAAATATTACGTACCTTCAGGTATGATTGACGTGACGGTTGCAATTTTATAATTTTATAAAAAGTATTTGAAGTCAGCTTTCATACATTCCCTAACCTTTTTAATTTTTCTATTTTTCAAAGCTGCCATCCTTTTTCCTGATGCTCGCTTGGAGCTTTTTTCTGGAGTTCACGTTGTACAAGTGAAGTGCTCGCCGGATTTATTTCTCAACATTAACGTAGAAGTTTATTCAAAGGATGAAATTTCGGAACCACAAATTTTATAATAGAAATTAGTGCATCTTAAACTGAAAGGTTTGGCTCTCAGGTCAAGAAGTTTTTAATGAGCTCCTAAGAAAAACGCTGAGTTTAAAGACTGTTGCAACGCCCATTAAAACAGCAAGTATTGTACTAATCCAATGTATGTAATTAAATCGGTTAATAACGTAAAGCTAAATAAAAAACAAGTAATTAAAGCTACCAAGTTCCTTCCTGTTTATTTTGACAAGATCAATATTTCATATGAAGTAAAGAATTAAGATTGTTCATATCGTAAATTAGGATTTTTAACTTTTTACGAATTTTTGCTAGTTTTACTGTACTAAACAGAAAATGATGACGATTTATTAATTACTAAATATTATATAAACGAAGCGATTGTTAGTAAAAGCTCTTTTTATTTTTAAAAAAGAGCGTTTATATTGTAAACAAAATCCTTTCAGCGACTTCTTGTAAGAGATGTAGGGGTACCATTAATTGACTCAGTGTTAAATAAATTCTATTTAATTAAGTAGAAAGAACAGAAATTAACAAAGCTATTTAGCATAGCAAAGCTCATAGCATAGTTTAAAGTAAATACTAAAAAGATTGTAGATATTTTTTGAGGTAGGAAACATTCAAAAGAAGCAACAGCGAAGACAGACTTAAGCAGGTTTATAAAGAAAATTTAGCCCGAGTTCCTTTATAAGATAGTCTTAACTATTCCACGTGCCCTCTTAATAATTATAAGTAAATGTTACAATTCAAGATTCGCTACTGTTTGCTATTTATAGTCTTTACAATTTTGTTTATTTTCATAAATGAAAAAGAAACTGAGTGTATATATAGATTAAAAACTCGAAGTGAATTAGGAAAGCTGTATTCTCACATTTCCCTATAACAATTTGGAAAGCATAATATTTTTAGAGAATTTTTAATAATATATGTTTCACCTAAAAGCTTTAAGATCTTTTTTCTTTATTATATATAACTTAAAGTATTAAGTGCAAGAGTATAAATATGACCCAACATATATAAGGCTACAATTCACAAAAAAGGGTGTGTCACCGAAAAAGAATATTTTCTTTTAGCAAAAGTTGAGCCATGTGCCCGTCTAAGTGGATAATATTGGAAAATCCTCCAAAGTGGTCCTCTGAGTAAAACGAAGACTATTTGTTTTCGTGCAGTTTATAGTAGTCGTTGTATGTTTTTTAGTGCTTGTAGAAAAAAATTATTTCGGTTTTTGGGTTATTATTCTCGTAATTTTGCTAAAAAAGTAGATCAGTCCTGGCCTCATTCATCAGTTGACATAGAAGGTGGCTGTATAGTTTTTTTTCCATAAGTCGCTTTAGCCACTTGTTTATGATCTGCTTTTTAGTAAATCTAATTATTAAATTTTCTAATTTTTTATTTTTTAAGTTATAAAAAAATACAAGTTTGGTAATTATGCAAGGATAAGAGCTTATGAAGAAAAGGCTGAGAGACTTAAACTTAGGGTACCGTATTATTAATTTATATAGTGAAGCTTTATAACAAGCGCTTATATAGAGCGACCACGGCCTTATAGAAGTCCAGCGAGAATTATTTGCTTTAAAGAATAGATTGCATCCTGACTTAGCCGAAGAAAAATTAGCTGAAATTTTTAAATCAAACTTTGGCTTATGCTTGCCTTTAGGTGTTTTTTAATATTTATGAATTGGCACTTCAAACTTACTAAATACTTTTTTTTACAAAATTTATTATTATATTACTCATATTAATTTGCAAAAATTATACTTTATTTTTTAGGTAATCACGCTGTATCCCTACACGCTGCAGAATATTTAAACCAGAATTACCCTAATCTTCCTGAGTCGTGCGCCGAAGATATTATAAGTTATATTTTTTTACCTGAAACTTTAGAAGCAATTGCTAAAAATTTGGGTATTGATCGCGTACAGAAAGTAATTTTTTATATTATATTATTTTTTTCCCTACAATGTAGCCTTCAAAATGTACAAGTTGGTAAACAGTTTTACAACTCAGCAGTGCCTGCATAGTTTTTAACTATTTAATTAAAAATAATTCATATGCAAAATAAATTATTATACTAATTTTTAAGTTAATTAACATTTTCTAATATATATGTTTATAGCTTTTGACTGCAGACTGCTCCAAAACCACGTTATCGTCGATTTTTATATCGTTTATCGGCTTGATGCATCTTGATCTCAGCAATAAAGAATCGCGCGAGTTTCTCCAGGCCACAGTAGATCCCGTGTTGGACCAAATTAATCTAAAGGAGCTGATCAACGTCCCTTCTCCTATACTAAGCTTTACTAGAACTTTTAAAAATCCGCAATTCAGGTATTTTGTTAAGATCCTTGCGAATAAGTTTTTATGACTTTTTTTTTCAATGACTGCAGAATTCTGCGAGAGACTGGAAGATTATCTTCAACGTCAGTATTTTACGTGGGCGCCTTCTCCGAAGGGAAGTGCGTGGGAGAAGGAGTGGCTCGCTCCATTCGGATGGCAAAAAATGCAGCATCGCAAAATGCTTTTGTAAATTTATTTTTACAGAAGACGCCCTTAAAAAAAAAGATCTGTTCTCTTCAGGGGTAGCAAATTTGATTTATTACATAAAGATTATAAGATTTACTGTGTAACGATAATTTTAAGACAAAAGAAATAAATTTCTTGTGCTTTTCACTTTCTCTTTTTTTCCTTAATAACTGGAAACGCTTATCTCTTTTCCCGCTTGAATTTGTCCCCAACCAATTAATCTAAAAATTTAAAAAAATTAATTTCAAATATTAAAAAAATAATAAAAAACTACCGCCAGTGCTTATCAACTCTTCGACTCAGCGCAACTTTTTCTCCGGGTTCTGTACAGACCGGCTGGGTTACTACAATCTTAGCCATGTCGCCCTTGAAAATTTAATTTTTTTACATTCAGGTAAAAAGAGTAGAAACTTTTACTTTATAAAAAAAATGCAAAAAACCTTAAAGTTACTGACTCTTCCGCCCGTGCAAAGAGATCCGATGTTTACCATTAAAACTTCATTCTTTTGCAATTGGGTGACTCTGGCTTGTTTTTTATCAGCACCAGTGCGAACCCCGAGAAGCCGCCTCAGCAAGTGAAAGCTTAATTATAAAGAAATATAAATTCAAAATAAATCTTTTAAAATCAACATAAAGAAAAGACGGCAATAATTTCAAACTATATTTTTTTTAAATTAATATAGAGTATGACGCTGGCCCAGAAAACCTGAGCTGGAGCTCCGTGTATATAGCCGGCATGTGTGATTTAATCCCAAGAACTTGTCCTACCATTCGATCCGATCGGCACAAAGTTGGATCAATTTTAGTGCCAACGCCTGCAAAATTATTAAAAAAAGTCAAAATATAAAACTTTAGACAACAGAAAAGTATTAAAATATAATAGTAATAACCTATAAGCCCTCCAGGAATAGCGTACTGCAAAGCGTTTTCGTCTGCTCTCAAAGCCACTATCCTTGAAGTAAGCGGGAGACAGCGAACAGAGCCATCTTCATTTTTGGAAACAATGCCAGGTCGGATCTCAATTTCCATACCAACTTTCAGAACTCCGCACATAATGGAACCTCCCGCTATACCGCCTTGAATATCATCTACCTCAGTTCCTAAAGTATTCAATAACTAAAGTTAACATGAATTTTATTTTTAATAATATATACAAAACCCGGCTTGTTTGCATCAAAGGAACGTATTATTATTAGCCGGGGAGCGGATGTTAAATCTCGTACGGGAATAGGAATTTTGTTGCACTGAACAAAATGGAGGATGACGTGAACCATGAAATAAAGTAATTTGTAGAATTAAGTACTATGTACTCGCAAACACAATCAATGTTTAATTTCATCTGAGCCGATACGGGAATGACGGGAGCATCCTGCGCAACTGTGCCTAGTTACAATAAAAATTGGATCACTCTCAATAATTAAAAAATTAAAAAAAAATTAATTAAATCGATAGCTCTAAAAGAACCAGCCACGAATTTCTGAATTTCTTGGAACTGCTCAATAGCTTGGTTGTCTCTTATAAGATCAACTTTATTCTGAAGAATTAAAATATGCCGAAGCTTCATTATTTCAATGGCGGCCAAATGCTCGGAAGTTTGAGGCTGCGGGCAGGACTCGTTTCCGGCAATCAGTAGCATCGCGGCATCCATTACAGCAGCCCCGTTGAGCATAGTAGCCATAAGAATGTCGTGACCGGGACAATCTACAAAAGAGACGTGCCGCTGTAACTGGAAGGAGCCATTGCAACCTTAAAAAAATAATATTCCAATACGCGTTAAAGTGCTATAAAAAAAATATTTTAAACCCTCTCGATCACAAGAAAAAGTATCCTCTTTATTGCTAGGAGCCGAACGATAGCTTAACAAATTTAATTTTTTTTTTAAAAAATGAAAAAAAAAGCAGGAATATTATAATAGTTAAAAGGCTAATACCAGCCGGGTCGGGGACATTTAGGGTTGTCGCATTTGTAAATTTTAGCATTGGCGTATCCCAACTTTATAGTTATGTTACGGATTTTTTCACTTGAAAAACGAACTGTCTGTGATAAATAATGACCAAGGAAATAAAAATAATAGCTAAAATAAAGCTTTAAATCAAAACCTGAACGCCAGAGATTGCTTTGACGCAGGTCGATTTACCATGGGCGACGTGGCCTATAGTACCGATATTAATCGTGGCCTGCCGGCTAATTACTTCAGGGCTCAGTGGTGTGATATTGGAGATATCCAGTTTATCTTTATAAATATTTATAATTAATAGATATTTATTGAAAGAGTTCTAATAGATAAAAAAATCTACCTAGAGATTGCGGGCGGAGTTGCCTTTGCGAATATCTATCTGTTTCTATCATTCAACTTTGTAGAAATACCAGATTTCCAATGACAAGGTAAATTATTAAAGCCTACTTAAACTATTTTTATTATAAATAATGGAAATAAGATAATATTAAAAAAAAATTACAACAATATGAGGTAACTGGAAAAAAAATACGGAGAGAGAACTTCGCAGTTGTATTATAAAACCCTATTACCACAAGACTTTTAATCCCAGGGGGGTTAAGCAGGTAAATAAGAAAAGCCCGATTTAAGCAAGTATGTTGACCCCTCCGAGTGGCTCAGATCCACGCGGAGGACACTTATGTTGACTATAGTCCCATTACCCTTAGTACTGGGGCATAAACCCAGAACGCAACGACCAAAGCTATTTGAACTAGAGATTATTTCCCTTTTAACATCTACAGCTTTGCGACATATAGCCAAGATCGGTTTACACCAGTGGTGGAGGGGTAGCTAACCGGATGAAAGGAAGCAATCAACACAGTTTAGTATCATTACCAGCTCTGCAAAAAATATAGGCAGTTGGTATTACCATCATCCTGGCTAGGCAGGGGCTAATGGCTGTGATTGCAATCTATAACCGCCTAGCCAACCACTCAACTAGTCCAATCTTAAAGCTCTTTAAGTGCAGGACGTTCTAGCCATTCTATTCGGAGATTTTAACTATAAACCTCCTGCGTGGAACAACCGGGTGGCAAACCGGAAACGCCTACATCTTAGGTTTACACTAAGAAACACTGCTGAGAGTCCTAGGGCTGCCAGCCCTCCAAAGGCTATTGAGGAGCTGAATAAATTGTCGTCGGATCATTTGCCTCCCCTGCTCGAATTTAACGAAGTAAAGGAAGCAATAAAGACATCTTCCCTATCTTACATGTGCTTAAACCAATTCAGCGAACTGTTCCAGAAGGCGCACCCACTGTTTATGACACCAATAAGAACTTCCGGTAGACTAAACAGTGCGCTTGTCGAATTTAAGAGCGCAGTGACAGAAGCTCACAGGCAAAGCAACGACGACCTGTAAAGTTGTGTACCACTTTAAAGCCTTGCTGAGTAACTGAAGGCATTAATATGCTAGCGTTAGCGGTTCCTCCGAAAAGTTATGACCTTTTAAGGCGTAAAAACAAACTAGCGCTTAACCGCCATCTCTCCCTCCTCAAGAAAAAGCTCATGGGGCATATAAACTGCCAATGGGATAACAGTCAAACGAAATATTCGGAAGCCGGTGACCTCGGTCGCGCCTTTTAAAAATTTGTTAAGCGAGTTAGAAATCGCAAGCGTTCGACTCGGCCACCACTTCACAACGGCGATACCGTATCCGAAAGCGATGGAAACAAACTAAGTTTCTTGCTGATCGTCTAATTGCCAAGTGTTCGCCATCTACTCCCTCAAGCATTGATAACGCTCCCTTGTGTATAGTCTTATCTCGGCTGATACAACTGATTTCCTAAAATCATTTTTCAAATTACTAACGAAGAGGTAGGCTCCCGGTTCTAGCGGTTTTTACTAATCTTATGTTAAAACAACTTCCAGAGACGGCTATGAATCATCTATGCTGCCTGGTCAACTCGATGTTCACCAGCTATTCTCCTGAGCGTAGGAAAATGGTGGTAGTCGTGATTTTACCTAAGTCATCGCAACCTACGACCCATTATAAGATAGCTGAAGCAGCGATAATTAATAGCTTGAAGGCAGCTTTGGACCCTCGTGAAATTTTACCTAAGTTTCGTTTTGGATTTCGCAAGGGACAGTCAACGGCCCAACTAATACTTCGCGTTGCCGAGTAATACTTTTACTTGTACTCGTGGACGGCTAGAAACCTGTTTGAGAGCTCGCGTATTCGAAGTTGTTAACTGGTTTCGAGCACCAGGAAACGCCTCATTAACATATGAAGAAATAATAAAAAGGTAATAATAAATTTTATGCTTTCTTAATAAAAAAGTCTTTGATAACCAAAAGAGACTCTTAAGTTATTACTTAAAAAAAATTGATATTTTTACATTTATTAGTTTATTTATTTTTATTTATCTTCCAACGTTTTTTTAAATATGTCATTTGTTTTACAATAAACTTATCTGTTTAAATTACAATAATAAATAAACTATTAAAAATACTGTTAAGGAACTGAGATGTTTATTATGAGAGTACTTTATCGAACGCTTAGTTTCGGCTCTGACTGTTAGCTCTATCTTGTGGCTTTCGTCAAGTTTTGTACACACTTTATGCCCGTAAGGTTTCCTGTCCTGTTCCCAGGTGTATACGGTCTAAAGGTTGTTGTATTACCTCTAAACTTATTGAGCAAGATTGTACTTAACTTTATAGTCGGTTCATTTTCATAAATGCATTCGCTTATATTCCGGTAAATTTTTTTTACCTACAAGCTACTTCATAAAAACCTTTATTTCGTTAAAAGATTTATTATAATTTTAATATGTTAAATCAACGTTGAACCTTTGCTTTTTTTATTTAAACTATATATATGTAAGTATCAACTTTTCCTTTATTACTGAGAAATTGACCAATCTAAACACTGTTTAAAAGTTACTATTAAACAATTTATAACCATAGTTTTGATAAATTTTTGACTTGAGCGCACAGTCTCCCAAGTATCGTTTATATACGACAGTCTTTGAGTAAAAAAACATTTAAATGGAGAAGAATATGATATATATTTTTTTTAAACAGATGTTTAATATACAATATATATATATCATTTTTTTTAATTATTATTGTTATTATTTAAAATTAAATATAGATAGCTGAGATTATCACATTAACTTGAGCTTTGGTAAAAAGTTAATTGAAGCTGGTTTTGAAAAAACAAATTTTGGAAAATTTTAAGTGAATTCAACAGGAATCTAATAGCATTTGAACAAGAGTAAACCATTAGAAGAAAAAAAATTATTGCGAATGACATTAAGTTAACTTTTATTGAGTAATAACCTTTTTAATGTTATAAAAAATTTTGAAAAGCTTAAAAACTTACACTCCTTACGTTTTTCTTTGCTTCTTTTAGATCAATTTTCTTTTTTTACAACAAGAATTAATTATTATTAAAAATTAGATGGTTATTATAAAAGGGCATATTGAAAATAAAAAATGGATCTCTATTGATTATCCCTATTGATTTGAAGAATTAATATAACTCTAAATTATTCTTCTATATACGAAGCTATCGTCCGTAATAATTATTATAATAAATTTTTTATTATAAACAAAAGGGAAAGAAAAACGTTTTTTATTTATCTTGTTCCTCTCACGTGGGTTTAGAATTTACGAAAATAAAATAGTTCATACTTAAATATTTGAAATTAACTGCTCCCGCCACTTTCCTGTATAACTTTGATTATCTCCTATTATAAGATTCAATATTTAAAAAAAATAGCATCAGTGTGAGTAAATCTTTTTTACAGTGAAAAGTGTTGAAGAAAGATCTGAAGAGATGGAACGGATGGCCAACTGTATAGTAACGCCTGAGTTTGCCTGAAGAGCCATTTTGGCTCTGACCAGGACGAGAAGATCCCCTGAAGTTACTAAGTGACCCCAAATAGCGGAGCAAAAAAAAAAAAAGCTTGGGCAAAGCACCACAAAATCGGCCGACCAATAGAATAACATGAAAATGGGTTTCTGGGGACACTCTGTCGGTATTGTCGCAGGAATACATCCCTTTACAAATTAAACTTTAAAAAGAGAAGGCATTGATTTTAAAATCTCGAAGATTTTTTCACAGCGCCAAGTTGCTTGGAAAGAGAGACCGTTGTCTTCTCCAGACTTCGAAGATGTGGTAGTTGAACCACATGGACAACTTCTGCTGCGTCGTCTAATTGGGTCCAAGCTGTTGACGGCGTGTATTAAACTAATCAAGAAGGCTAATGTAAGGCCAACTAGACACCTGTAGAAAAGTCGTGGAGCTCCTCAGGGTGTACATAGTCGGCCACAGTCACGTGAAGATTCTCAATTTTGTATTCGTCCTCAAGGCCTCCGACTCCCGACTCCCGACTCCCGACTCCAAGAAAACAAACTTTAATGTGTTGGTAAATACAGCAGAAAAGCACGTGGCATCGGAAGGAGCACGCGCTAAAACGACAAAGACGCTTTTGGTCTCTCCACCAGAAAGAATGGAAACAGGTCGGACAAAAACTTGTTTGAAGTCTTCATTGCTCTAAACCAAAACTTATGTATATACACGCACAGAGACCGTTACACAGCAAGAGACACGTGTCTCCACACTAACATGAACCGTCAAGTCCCTTAATACAGCGTCCTTAATTGTATTGGTGACTAAAAACTGGAGCGCGAGATGATCGTCAAGCACGTGTCTGACACAGCGAACAACAAATTCTGTTTCGCTCTCCGTTAGCATTACTATTAACCGAATGGGGGCTGTGGACTAAGAGAAACGTTTCGAGAACGCTGAAAAAAATCCAGGGCTTCGAGTTCTGGAACATCCGCCCATTCCCTCTCGTACACCCTTCCCTAAAGACGTGGAATATAAGAGCGGGCTGACTCCCGATGCGCGTCGGGCGTGATGAGAATAATTGCGCAGAGGTAGGGGAGGAGGGCAAGGCGCTAGAGGGCTCAAGAGAAGCGCGAGGGGCGGCGGAGAGGGGAAGAGGGCTACGAACTTCATCATCTGTGTGGTACTTGCAGCAGGAGAGAAGAACAAGGATTGACTCAACAAGCTCGTCATGCTTCACAGCAAAATTCGCCTAGCAAAAGAGTTGTAAGGGGGTTTTAGAGTAAAGAGAGCGGAGTACTAGCGCAGAACAGCAGCCGCTCGAACACATGCGCTCTCCAGAACCACGCGGTTGTGGATATATCTGATATACTGAAGCGCCTTATACGACTATACTTAAAAAAAGTAACAAAAAAACTAATGCACCTGTGATGGGCGGGGCATGGAGGGGCATTCGTCGCCTACCGATAGCGGATAATTAATAAAGTGCCGAAAGTAGAACAAAAGGAGAACTGCCTAGAAAGTGAAGTATACGTGTACAGAGAAGCGCAAATTTGCAG
The DNA here is from genome assembly GCF_036711695.1 of Zophobas morio. Taxonomy (NCBI): domain Eukaryota; kingdom Metazoa; phylum Arthropoda; class Insecta; order Coleoptera; family Tenebrionidae; genus Zophobas; species Zophobas morio. The sequence continues at coordinate 141,878 of NW_026972206.1, read as the reverse complement.
TCTTCAATGAACTCGCAAAGATGGAGAAGACCCAATTCCTTGGCGTCTGGTAGTGCGTTAATGGGCTTCACTAGCGTGTCAACCACGGCCGACTTGAACACATGGCCGCCTGAAAGGCATAGTGGCGTCAACTACTCTCCATAACGGGTGGCAGAGGTTAAGACCTTGATCCCGTAGGCTAGTTGCCAAAAAGCGAATGATGGTAGCGTGGTGCTGCGGAAACTTAAAGGCGAGCTCTCCAAAACCACCGCACAGTTCAGCCTTAAAATCGTAATTAATGGGCTCCAAAAGCGGATGAATCTGAACCAATAAAATCAATGTGCGAGCCCGAATAGTTGGCCTCTAGACATTCTATCCGACCTGTGGGACCAGCTTATCGATAGAGCTTTCTGAGCCCGTCTTGAGAAGCGTTGTGATAACCAATACCGCGACGGTTTTATTATCGTCCTGAATTAGCGTTTTCCAGGTCGAGATTGCACGGGGCCACTGCTGAAGAATGTCCAATAAGGATTAAACAAAAAGGGCAGAGCAGAACGAGACCAAGAGGAAACCGCGTGGCGGCTTTGTTTAGAGTTTTTACAGCGGCGAAGCGGAGGGTATCCTGCGAACTCATAAGAAACAACTGAAGCACGGTAACGGTCATGGCAAGCAGTCTACCCTCTACTCTTGGGAGGTTGCATATTGTCCTCTTTAAATAAACTTTTAAAAGAAAAGGAAAAAGAGCAATAACTATATGTAAGTACCGCAGACTCGTACATCCCCATTTCGTTCGCATCTCTTAAGGAGTACTCGAGGTATCGATTAAAATGTTTCCTAATGAAAAATAAGTAAAAACTTTATTATAAAATATTATTTATTTAAAATTATATTTAAAAAAGTTTAATTAACATAAAACGTTTCCTTTAAACTTCTTCAGCCAGAAAAAAAATCTACTTTTTATCATTTTAGTTGTTTATAATACATCTTTATGGTTTCATTATAAAACTTAAGAAACCCTAAGTTTTATATAAAGCGTGATATAAAAAATTATATTAATTAGTCTGTAGATGGACTTCAATATATATAAGAAAAGTTTAAGTTTCCCTTCTAAAAATTAAATTTCTTTTTTATTAGACAAAATTTAATATTTTTACAAAATATAATAATAATACTGTTAAATGTTTAACAAAAAAGATTATAATATATTTACTATTTTATGACTTTTTTATAAAATGTTTTTATTTTGATGCGATTTTGTTATTAAATGTATAAATCATTATTTTATTAATAAAACATTTTTATAAAACTTGTCTTCAAGGTCGTCAGTTTCTTCAAGTATTTTTGCAACGTAGCGAATTAGCATCACTGACGCTACAAAAGTAAAATAAAAATATATAATTATATTAATAATATAATTATAATAAATCTCTATTTTAAATTTTTTTTAATAAACAAATATCTAGATATAAAAAGTTATAATTATTTGTATAATTTTTATAAATAATTAAATAAAATAACAGAATAATAATAAAAAGAAATAAAAGTTGTAGTTATATAAATAAAAAAGTAATAGGATTATTAAAAAATAATATAATGAAATATTTATAACTAATATTATCATAAATAATTTAATAACTGATAATAAATATAAAACAATAATATAATAACTTATAGTATATAGGATATCCAAAAAAATAAAAAGTCAACAGAATAAAAATAATCGCAATAATAAAAAATAAATATTAAAAAAAATATTTAATACCAAAAGAAAGAAATAATAAAATATTAATAATAACTTAACTTTTTTTTTAATAAAAAAAAAAAGGAATAAATAAAATATTTATAAGCGATAAAAAAAAAGTACAAGAAAAAACATTTTATAAAAAATTATATATTCATTAAATAGTAATATGCGATGTATATTATTACTCTGCAAATAATCTTTTATACACTTAAATAATAAATATATCCAAGATATAATATATATTATTCTTATAATATATAAAACTTATAAAGAGAAGATTAATATTCGCAATTAAATAGAAAGACGATGTAGAAAATAATAATAATTATAAATAACAAAAAAAGATATTCTTAAATAATAATAAATAAAAATATAATACGGAAGCAATATTATAATAATAACTTATTCAAACAATAAATTCATATTTATTAATGAAACTTTAGCGAATAATATTATTGCTAATAATAATAATTATTAATGAATGATAATGAGTAATAATAAAATAAAAGTTATTAACTAGTAATGAAAAAGTTACATTATAAATATTTCAAAGAAAATAAAAATAAATATAATATTATATATAAAAAGTGAAATAAGTGCAATATCTTTTAAGAAACAAATTTACAATAAAAACTTTAATTATATATAAAGTAAAGAATTGAGAAGAAAAAAAGCTATTCTTATTTATTATAACCTTCAAAAATATAATTTTTTTTTATTTTCAATAAAATATAATCTCCTTACTACAATAAACGTAAAAGTAAAGTGGTACGTATACATAAAGTGTCTATATTTTTTAAAATTTATAAAACTTTTTTTTGGTAATAATAAACTAGTTAGAAGCAAAAATGTATTTCATATAAATAATACTTTTACTTTGTTAATTAATAATAAACAAAATAACAATAACAATGAACAATTCAGAAAAGCAAAAAGTATATATTTGATATTCATAAAAATTTTTATTTTATATGTAAATAATCTTTAGTTTTTAATTAAAAGTATTAATGAATAGATAAAAGATTTATATCCTAAAATTATTTAATTTTTTCTGTATCATAACTTTTACTCCTTTTAAAGTTAATAATAAAACCTTCAAGTTTTTGGTATAAATATAAAACATTTTTATTTTTTAAATATAATAAACTTGCAATATTATAAGCGAACCGTTAAGAAAAAAACCTTTTTTAATATTTTCGTTATAAATTTTCAATAGTATTATAAATATAAAATATAATAAGTTTTTTAGGCAATAAAGTTAAAATAAAACTTTTTATAAAATTTTTTCTTTTTTATAAACTTTAACTTTTTGAAACTATATAACAATAAAAGTATATATATACTTTAACTATTTAATAATTTTAATAATAATAAAATAGTTTTTTACTAAGTTTTTATTGGCCAAGCGCAAAGCAGAAACGAGCGCGGCGCTAGGAACGGAGGGGTTCTTATCCACAATGGCTTGTTTAAGAAACCTATAAACATATGATAATACACCAATTAGAACAAAACTTTTCAAGACAAATTAAAACCTCTCAATGCCTTGAATATCATTTTGATTGGTAATGGTGACCAAAGCCCTAATCGCAGAGGCTCGGTAGTTATCGTCTTTCCCTCTTTAGAACACCTTGATAAACATAATAAAAGTCTGCTATAATAATATTATTATATAAGTAATTTAACATAAAAATTCTTATTAACAAAAATTAAATAAATAAAAACTATTATAAGTATATAAAATAATAAAAAAACTTGTTTATAATATTATAGATGTAAAAGTTCAATTATTTTAAAAAATAAAAAATAATAATATAAAATTATTCGCATAGAAAATTATTATAGAAGATTTAAATTATAATAGAAATAGTCTTGTAATTTTATAATCAATAGAGAATACTATAGAAAGTACAAAAATAATAATTGAAAGAACAATAATAAAATTAATATTATTTTTATATAAAAATGGACGATAAAAATAAATTTACAAGGTAAATATTTTTAATTAAATTTTTATTTTGAAATTTCTAACTGCTGCTTTAATTATTTATGCTTTTTTATTATAACTTAAGAAATTTCTATTTTTTAATAAAATTTAAAAAAAAGTAAATTTTACTTCAGTAAATTCAAAACTTTTTCTTTTTTTTATAAAAAAATAACTGTAACGGTTATTAACCGGAAAGAAGAATTATTAGGTTTCTTAATTTGTATATAAAATTAAAACTTTTTTACTAATTCTAATTTTTCATGAAAACTTAACGTAACTCATCACTAAATAATATTTAAAATTATAATTGAAAAATTGAAGTGTGCTAAAGAAATAGTACCAAACAAAATAATATTTGCTACTCGCCAGCAAAAACAGGGCTAAAGCGAGAAGAGCAAAGCAGCTTACAAATTTATTTAAACACACAAAACTAAAATAAGAAGAAAATTTACTCTAGTAAACGTTATAACAAAGAATAGTGGTAAAAAACATCCAATAAACCAATAAGTAAATCAGTTTAAATTAGGAAATATCATTAAAAAAAAGTTTGATAAATAATTGATATTATAATAATTATAATTAAAAAGAATTCAAATAAATACTATTAACGAAATTTAACAGTTTTAAGATTATATAATAATTAATTTAAAAATACAAAATAATTTAGAAAAATTATTATAATACTACTAATAAAGGTAACAGTTTCTTAATTAAGTTTAAATTATTATAATTTTAAAAAGTTATAGACTATAAGAATACCACTGACAAAGTTTAACAGATTTATAACTAAATTAAAATTAAATTAAATTCATTGAATATATAAATTAAATTAAATTAAACTAAACTAAAACTTAAAAAAATTCCAATTATGTTCAACTTAAGCTAAATTGCTACATAATAAACATAAATAACCAGAAATGTCTTTAGTTAAACAAGAAGTTGCCATCAAGATGTGCTCCGCATTAGTGAGTTCCTTAATGGCAAGGTAAAGGAGTCGCCGACGCGAAGCATTTTTTGATTGGAACAATAAAGTTATGTCGAAAAATAGTGAAGTCGCTTCTGTTACGAAAAAACGATGACCTATTGAGAAAAAAAGAAGATGAGTTTGTATATAAAAGGTAATACTCTTATATAAATTTCAAAAAGTAAATTTAATAATTAATAAAAAAGTGGAAGAAAAATTAGAAATTTAAATAAACTTTAAAAATTATCTTGTTTAAAAAAATTCCGAAGTAGTATTAACTTGAAGAAATATTAATTAGAAAAAGTAAAATTTGAAATCTGAAAAATATTAAAAACAGAAGCATCATTAGATAGAAAAAAATAAAATAAGATATTTAAATGTTCAAAAAGAAAACAAAAAAGGTTGAAAATTTTATAAAAATTCATTAATTATTTAATATTACCTTCATTTATTATATAAAGAAACTTTGTTAACACAAGTCGTGCAGGGCGAACGTTAAGGCCGTTTTGACGAAAAAATCTCGTTTCTTGAAGGACAGTCGATCTAATAATATACAATAAAAAGAGCTAAAAAATACTATATAATATAATCAAAAACAATAAACTTAATAATACTATCTTTTTGAAAAGTATTATGTTTTTAAAATTTTTAAAAATAAATTAAATTAATCGAATATTGATATTTTTATAATATTACAAAAGTTATCTAAAGTATCCATCTGCTAAAAAATAAAAATATTTAAAAAAAAAAGGTAAGAAAAAAACAAAATGCGACCTGTCCGTTTTTCCCAAAGGATTAAAATACATATCCTCATTTTTCTTTATAGTAATTTTCATATCCGTCCACTTTAGTTTTTAATAAATTTTCTATGTTATGCTATGTTTAATAAATATGGTAGTAACATTTTGTGAACTTAATAGATATATAAAACAAAGATATAATTCAATATAAACTTACATAAAACATATAATTACACTATTTACAAAAATATATAATTATAAATAATTAAAAAGTTCGAAGAAACGTACCCCACAATTTTAAATGAGTTACACTATATTTAATATTTATTAATATACTTTGTGAATATTCTAGATGTATTAAACAATTAGGTATACTTAAATTAAGCTTAAATAAAACAGCAATATCCCTGTTGTTTAATACAGTAATAATTTCAACTTGCAAAAATATTAAGTATTGAAAAACCAAAAGTTTGACGGCGAGCCCTCGATGATGAAATAAAAGAATTGCAAGATAATTTACAAATAAGATAAGAGTATTAGTAACATCTTCTAGTGCGGATTTGTAAGTTTACTCAGCGGAATGAGCTAAAGGTCCCAATATTTTACTTTGAACTTTTTTTTCATGGAAATAAAAATCCAATTTATAGTTGTATTAAGCTGTTCAAGCAATACAAGTATAAAAAATGCACAAGTATTCTTACTATTAAGCGTTTAAAGTTTTAATCAATTGGTGATTTTAACTAAGAAACTTGTATTGCGTGATTAGTTCAGTAGCTATTAACTTGAGTACCTTAGTGCTGAAGGAAATGTGCTAGATAATCTTGTTTTAACTTAGTATTAAAGGTTATCATAGCACATGGCTACGGAAATACAGTTATGAACGAAAGATCAATAAGTTAAAGCTGATAATTAACTACGCACGGAAAAATTAACTGCGCAGTTGCCAAATGGGTTTGGTTTGTATAGCAAGATAGCTTTAATTACTAAAAAGAAATTGTAAAAATTTATTTTTTTTTCCTTTCACTTCCATAGATTGTTGAAAACTCAAGCACACTGCCGAGTGCCGGAATCGAAAGGCCAGCAAAAGCACTTATCCTGCCTTTTTGATAAACGAAAACTCACTGAAACCCATCTAAACAAGTTATAATACTGTTATTTTCTCAATTTTTTTAGTTATTGCACAAAGTTATTAAATTACGCACGGTTTGATAGAGACGATAGGTAGATTCAACTAATTAATCTTTTTGTGCCAAGTAATTTTTTAGCACCTATAACTTTAACCTTGTTCACTATATTCTTATTTTGATGCCTACTAGAATCAATCTAGTATTTTAGTTAGAAAGGTGTCAAAACTTCGTATTACAATTGAGAGGTAGATCTTTAGGCTTTTCTAGCTCGACCCTCAATCTAGCTAATTTCTAAGTTAAATCAAATTTTCATAACACTTTATATTGTGTTACTAAAGTTCTAACCCGTTTAAAAGTTCCCCTCAGGATAATCTTAATCGAGTTCTAGTAATATTTTTTAAGTGTAGTATAAAATCATACTTAATTTTTCACTTGATTATCTTGTAAGTATTATAAAAAGTTGAAACCCTTTACGTATTTTTTCTACCTTCGATCTTTCTTTACTACTGAAATTAGAGTTCTATCTGAATACACACGTTCTTACCTCTTTATAACTAGTGAATTCATATATCAAGGTAAATTCCTCATGCCCAAACAGGGCTATTGAACTAATCTCTTTCAATTAAAACTTCAAAATTATAATCACTTTAATATTTACTGTGCCAAAAAAATTCCTTATTAAATTTTGGGTAAAAACTTTAAAATAGATCGAATGACATTATGTTTTAGTATTTTAAGAGCAAGCTGAATTTCTTCCACTTTCAGTTTACCTACTTTCATAGCTAAATTATTGTGTTGTTCTTAAAAATAATCAATTGCTATTCTTGTCTTAAAAACTAATATATGATAACTTTGTTACTGATTCTACCTTACACTTCTCATTCCGGAGAATTACACAAATAAGTTTGCTTCTAGTGTGATACTTGATTATAACTTGAAAATCTTCATTTAAAATCTTACTAATTTTATTGAGTTAATGGAAGTCCAAACTTAATAACTTCGTACTAAGGCTTTTAAATATATTACCAAAATCCTTACAACCATCGGAACGTTTTTGCTGGAAAGCTATTCTTGAACCACAAGAAAAGTCGGTAAACTTTGTAATCCTTTTGGAATTTCAACCGGAAAGCCGAGACTAAATCCTACCATAGCCAAAAGTTCTAACCTTTTTCCTTGTTCGTCGCATATTTACTTTGATACAATTAAACTTTTTTCTGTAAGACGGAGTTAAGTGGGATTTAACCATCAGACCAGTAATCGCCTAAGCTCTTAAAAAAGAAGAACAAACTCTTAAGGCGTTGATTTACTGCTAAGTGCCGAATACCGATGTATTCCCAAGAGATCAATTAATCAACCGAATAGCCCAAACATATATGTTATAATGATTAGTGGAACTATAAAAGCGCTACTCATTAAAGCAGCATCTGAATGAAATTCATCAGCATAGACAAATATTTTTTTTCAGTAGAAATTTTCTTTCCAATTCATCATGAGTGGCTCACTAATTATCTACACGTTCAAACGTATAGACTGTAAGCTAGTAATCGACCCCTTTAAGAAATTGCGAGCCTTCGCTATGCAAGATATGCAAGCTATTGTGTAAACACCTTACTTGAAAACCTCTAGGGTCTTTAAGAATAGATTTAATTATCAGCAAAAATCTACTTTTACTTCGGATTCCTGACAGGTAGTAGCGGACTTTCATTCGCCTTATAAAAGTTAAGGACTTTGAGGTTTTCTTATCTATTCAAATTATTTAAAGCAACTGAAACTCCGTATAATTAAGTTAAATAAAATTTCTCAATATAGCTATGTAACTTAAAACAAAGCATCTCATAACCTACATAGCAAGGATTTGTAAGTCGGTATGCTGTTAGTGCTTAATATCTTTGTAAAATTATTTATTTATATATCTCATTAACAATAAACTGCCAACATAAATTGTATTTGTTACCTTATCTCAAATTGGTTATTAATTTGCTATTAACCCAAGACCACTATTTGTTTACTGCGAAAGCGTATCTAGGACTAGGATACTTTGTGTAGCCCTTGCTTTATATACAAATAAAGATCCCACCAACATGTTGGTACGTTCACTAACCCTTTTAAAAGTTGTAACGGTCATCGCTTTATTGTACTCTTTTATAGGTCCTATAATGATATTCTGTGAAGTTGAGCATTCGCACAATACTAGGGGGCGTCACTGAACATCCAAACGGCTTAGAAGGACAGTAGGTTTAATACAACGAATAATGACACCTCATCTTTGTAAATTAAACTCGCTCTTTTGATTAAGGCAAGAATGTAGTGCTGTAATCAGCCTTTTCGCTTTATAATGGGTAACCTATACGTTTCGCCCGCGTCAGTTTGTTTTCAATAATTACCACAAGATACTGTGCCACAAAACACCTAGGAAGCTCAGCATCACTTAGCAACAAATCTTAGTCATATGTTTTTTTTTCATTTAAAGAGGAAAAGATTTTTGTTCTTTATGTTAATTTAATTTTTAACTTCCAACTATCGTACCATTCACCTTATTTACTAAAGTATTGAGGCATATGCAAAGTATTGAGGGAGATTTAAAACAGAAAATAGGGCTACATCGGCAAAAAGTGCAATATTTGCGTCTTCGATGGCAGCAAGGAGCCTTAGGGCAGTTTTCACTTAATGCACGCCAAATAGTGAAATGTTGCATATTACAAAATTTCTGTGTTCAAGAAAAATTGCAGATAAGCATTATAATAGCCAGCGGGCAACCTTGCAAATGAATTCCTGCCCACTTTTTGGCGTGGTGAAAAAATTTAACGTATGCAGTACTAACCTTTACCACCAAAGAGGTACATAGTCCTGCAAGATACGTTGTTACTTGCAGAGATGTAACCACAAACCTTCAAAATATTCCAGTAAGAAATTTGGAAGGACCTAAAACTTTTATTGAAGTAAACTAGTCTAAAATAGTATATGATTATTCTAAAATATGCTCTATTATTTCTTAAATTAAAATTTTACTAACTCCTTACAATAAATACCTGGGAGCCGTAGGCACTAGGCACTTGGCTGCTATATATAGATAAAATAATAGCTTTTTAGGGTAGCAAAAAAAAGTTTATCAAAGCTACGTTTATATATATATATATATATATATTTTTAAGGTTTTATTTAAAAAAATGGATTATTTAAAATATGTTTGAAGAATCGTGTTTATTAACCTGGCTTGGTTTTATAACTTTATCGGCTAAATTAAATTTATCCTTTTTTTGGCTTAATCTTTTTTTTAAGAAAATAAAAGTTATAACTTTATTATTAGATTAAAAGTAATGGTTGTCATGCAATAGCAGTGGTATCCCTTCCCATTGCAACTGCGTAAAAAACGAATTCACTACTATTATTTACATTGAGGGCTAAAGCAAATATTTTTTTGCTAACCAGAACTTTTTTCTTTTCCATTTTATATTTACTTTGAAAATTTATCTTTCCTCCATTACAAATTACTCGCAGGTAAACACACCTGTTTAAAAATCCCGAGTACTTGTAGAAGAAGACATTATAACAAATAAAACTTTCCCTGTCACAGAAAAAACTGCAGTTTTTCTCGAGCTTATTTACTCTTATGGTTAAAACTAAATTTTAATCTTAGTTATTAAATTCCATTCAACTTTTTAGAAAATAAGAGCATATTATGTTGGTAAGCCCTATGCAATGATCTCTTTAAACGCATATACCCTCTATACACGAATAAAAGAAAATTATGACTTAAGTTAAGAAAAAGCATACTTGTGAATTTTTTTTTGTGTTCAATGTTTAACTAAGGATAACAACGGCGCTTCAGACGTTATGAGCTTATTAGTAATCCGCTAAGTACAAGCTCTAACTCAATTTACCTTGGCTAAATGAAAGTTCATGGAGAAATAAATTGGTTCAGAAGTTGTCATCTTATAGCCGGGTTAATTTTTATCTAAGTTACCATCGTAAAGTCGTAGGTTTCCGATGATATTTAAGCTTTTAAAAAATAGAAAAATATAAATAAATAAACAGTTAGAATAGTAAAGAAATCGATGGAAACGGTATCTTTAATTTTTTTTTCCTGCTTACGTAATCAAAGTCTTTTCTTTTTTAAATTAATAAATTTTATTCGCTTGAAAAAAAAATGTTTAACATTACTTAAGGTAGGAAAATATAATAAGTTTAGGCTCACTTATATAATAACGCTAGCAGACTTTATCCTCTTAAAAAAATATCATTATAATAAAATTCGTTATAGCTCTACCTCGCTTATATAATATTGTGGTATCCATAAGGTTATCTTGCTGCAATAATGTAAAACACATGTACAGAGTTTGTTTAACGTAGAGCTTAAGTCACTTTATAAATAATTTGGTCAATAAATTAAGTAGTAAACGTGCAAAACGCGATTTTAAGAACAATTCAAGTAGAAGTATATATAAAAAATTAGTTTTTATTAACTTATAGATTATAAGGTTGTAGAGATTGATCAAGAGGCCTTCCAAAAGTTACTGAGTTTTGGTTTGTATACACTTGTTTAAAACTTGGCGGGAAGTAGCCATCAATATTTAAAAATTGCCTGTTTCCTTCTAAAAAAGGGAAGATTGCACGCGAACCGAGGTTAGCAGATTGTCCAAGTAGCTGAGTGTTAAAAGGATTCGTTAAACCATTACTAAATTCCAATGATGGCGCCATGAGAGTAGAAGAAAGGTTCCCCCAGTCAATATATTTATCGTCTTCATGTACTAAATTGCGATTTTTATCTAAATTTTCAAGCTTAAATTCAGTAAAAGCTTTGTTACACTCATCCACGCTTGTATTGAGACTTTGGACGTAAGCAAGTTCATTTTCGCAGTTTCTATTGTAATCGTTATTGATTTGGCTGTTATCATACGTACAATTGCTAGTTCCAAAAGTTAAATCTTTTTTATTTTTATAGTCACTAGTGTTTATACCATTGATTTCGTAACTACTAATGTTACCTATTAAATTAAGTACGGCTCCTTTATTATTACTATCACCTCTCTCACTGTTCCCTTTTTTTATATTACAAAAATCAGCGAAAACCAAGCCTGCACTGCTATTATAGTTACCACTAATTGCATTATACCTACGATCATTTTTGTTATCGTTCTTATTATAAATATTTAAATCAACATTATAACTACCGTTAATAGCTAAATTATAACCAGGTCGACCCGTAGGAGAATTACCATTTCTCTTAGATAATAAATTAAAATTATTATAAAAGTCAGGAGGTAACATAGAAGGACATAGATCAGTAAGAGAAATTCCATCCTCAGGATGCAAGAAAACAGGAGAGGATTCAGTCTGGTAAGCCTCTGTTAATGATAACGGCCGCCGTCTTAAAGTTTGTGTGGGTTTAAAAATTCCACAGTTATCTGAAGAATTTATAATTAAAGGGTGACTCGAAGTTGGAAGATTCCCAAGGCCAGGTACTTGAGATGTCTGACTTTGCAATTGTTGGTAGGGTCCTTGCATTATACTCTTAGCATTACTTCCATTACTTCTGTCTGTGTTCAAATTAAGGCCTGGTATACTTCTGGACTCAAGCAAAAGGTTCTGGCCGGACCCCTCAAGAAGGGATCCTAAACTATTACGCTTATTTTTTACAAAATTAACGTTTTGATTAAGGTTGTTACTAGCATTTAATTCCTTGTTCACATTATTATGCTGTCTTCCTATTTTGTAAAGTAACTCTTCTCTAAAGTTATGTAAGTCACTAGGCATAGTATCTATGCTGTGACGCTTAGTAGGTTCTAGAGACTCAACTCGCTTTTGCAATTGAGGCCTTAGCCCTATTGAATCCAGAACAGAAAAATCTTTACTTCCGGAGTGGGGGATGGGCAACTTTTCACTTGAATTTTGAATCTGTTGATCGCTTCCTTCTGCTGGAAGCAGATCATCTAAAGTTCGTCCCTTTGCGTGCTTGGTCCTAAAATGTCTACGACATGAATGCTTACTAGAGTAGACTTTAGTACAACCGGGAAATTCACATCTCTCTTTTTCGGTTTGAATTGCAGGCGTTTGAGAAATAAACTTCAAGCCATCTTTCCAATTTTTATTAGAACGCCCTTGTAGAATTTTTAATATTGATCTTTTTACAAGTTCATTAGTGTTGTGATACTGACTCCCAGGTTCAATGCTATTTCTGTTGCTGTCATCGTAAAAGGAATTTTTAAAGTTTCTATTGGTTGTGCTCGTGTTATTGTCGAGGTTGACTCTTATCTCGTTTTTGCTTGCTGCCATGTTGGTATTAGAAAGTAGCAAAGTCACATTACCATGAAGGTCACTTTCTCTCTGAAAGGGTCCAGAACTTGTTAGTAAAACATTTTTTTCACCCATAAAACCGTCTTTAAAGCTCAAATGGGCGGTAGGCTCTCCAGCTTGAGGGCAAGCATCGTTTTCGTTTGAATAAAAACTTACTTTTGTTTCTTTCATTCGCTGTAAATACTTAAAGTATTTTAAAAAGGTTAAATTTACTAAAAATATATTAAAAAAGCACTCTAAAGAAAGCGGGTTTATCAAGCACGGCCTATGGTAAAGCTGCCAGGTTCACATTAAGAGTCCACGTAAAGCGGTAAAGCAAACGGGCAGAGTAGGCGAAAAGGTAAGGAAATCTGTATCGCATTAATGTATATTTATACAACTCACTAACATTTGTTGTATAGGATAAGATAGAACGCTCCCGGCCGCTTAAACGCTGAATATTTGGAATTAACTTACCACTAACATTTTTAATTGGCTAGAGAAATGTAAACAAATGCGCTTATGAGTAGAATAGATAGATAGACCGCCGACTATTAGCTTCATATTATAGTTAGAGTCCAAGTGCATGCTCAAAGATAACAATTATACAGAGCAGATCCCATTAACTAAAATAAGGTTTCACATTAGGCGGTATTGTGAGAAAAAAACTCCACTTTTTTTTTGCGGTTGCCATAAAGCTTCCCCGCCAATAAGTTATATAAAGCGCTCATGATAGATGTTTCTTAAATCAAATACGCGCTTATCTAGAAAAATATTCCCCAGATTTAATAATCTATAGAAGAAAGGGATAAAAAAACCTACTACATTAAGAATTAAAAATCCTAAAAACTTTAAAAAACCTGTCAAGACACTATTTTTAAACTTGTTAAATTACTATTACATTGTTTTCACTCTACGATTTGCATGTTTAAAAGACTAACCGATCTTATCCCTTTAGCAAAAGAACCACTAGGCGCACACATAAAAGCTATAAACTGTTAAAGTCCAACAACCTTTTGAAAATAGTAGTAAGTGAATATTGTTTCTGTTATGCGCAGTTAGGCTAAGCTAAAAGTTATTGTTTTATAGCTAATCAGTCTGAAAAAAGTTTTATCCATGCAAGTACGTTCAAAGAATTATAAAGTGAAGCTCTAATGAAATCAATATAAACAGTTTACTTAGTAGAAATGCCGATATGGTCGCGAGGATTAGAACAAGAAAATTATGAACGCAACTATTTTTCAGGTTAAAAAACACCAAGTAGAGTTCAAAATTTTACTAGCGTTAATATATATATACCTACTTATTAATCAAATTTTATTAATTAGACAACGTCTTTACTAATTAATTTTTTCAATTTAATAGCCGAGAGATGAAAAATTATTGGCCTTAATACACGTCATATTTTCTGCTATTCCCCTTTGTTGTAAAACACTGTTTTACTGAAATGAATGGATTTGTAATTAACTTGGGACTTCTTTAATACAAAGAAGGAAGTAAGATAAAAGTGAAACACAAAAATCTGATAGTTAACTTTTTTACTATATTTGAATATAATATGGACATGGCGCCCCACTAAGATATTTAAATGACAAATCTTTTGGGCTCTAAAGCCTACAGTCAGGTCTTATCCAGTAGGGTTACGCATCCATATGATGTGAGTTAAGATGCGGTCCAAAACTAAAAATGGCTCGATAACAAAAGTGGTTCGGAGTAAACTTCTAACTATTAGTCAGAAACAATATACTAGCTTTCAAGCAGGGCCTATACTGCATAACGGTGGAACATTAAAATTAATACTTTTACAACCTAAAAAACATTAAAATATATAAAACATAATAAGTTTTTTATTGAAAATAAATCTACTGCAGTAAATTGTATTTTTCATAAAATAATTATATTACAGAATGGGATGTTAAACTTTTTTAGCGATAAAATATATAAAACAAAATTAAAGTACACTAAAAAAGATAAATCATGTTTATAAAACACAAATTTTAATAGGTAACATTTACTACTGTTGCTGTTCAATTAATTTGCGTACGAGTACTGAACCTTAAACTTAAAATCCAGTGTTCAGTTAAAGATTGCATCGAACTTAAGCGTGGTTTAGCTGTAGGCGACCTATTAATAGAGCAGAAGATACTCAGTTTATCCTTTTTAACTTACCAATTAGGGCCTTCATTAAAACAAAGAAATTTTCGTGAAAGGAGTAAAAGATATACTGAGGAAACAAATGCTATTTTCTATTTTGCGGGTTTTTTAAGGTCTTCAAGTTGTGCTTTCTCTCTTCTTGGTGCTTTCTATGTTTTTTTACTAGCACAGAAGCAATGAATTCTTTTGAGCTCCACAACAATAGTTAAAAAGTTAAGAACCCTTAGCCAATATTTTTTAGACTTTTTGAGGTAAGCGATTAAAGAGCCCACCTTAGATTGTGAGTTAACTTACCTTATTATGCATAATGCAAGAATAGAAAGTTAAAGCATTTGTAACCAGTAATTAGGTGTTTTACACTGAAATTACAATTTTTAGGAAAACTGATTTTATGAGATGTAGTTATGACATATTTTAGAAAAGTAGCGTTAGCAAAATTTTTAAATGGATGTTTTGCTACATAATAACATCAACTTATTTTCAAACAACCACGGGTCGTGCTAAAAATTAGTTAAGACTAATTAAAGTAATTTGACATTGCGTTTGTTAACTTTTTAAAGCGTTTAAGAGACACTTACGAAATTAACAACTTATCTTTACATAGTTTGTGCAAAAAGAATGTATCACGAAGGTAACTTAATAACTTTAAAAATTTGCTGGTTTCAAACAGGTATTTATAATAAAACTTTATAAGTGTAAGATTAAATCTTAAAAATTAATTTTTTCTCCTACAACTGCTAGTGTGTGAGTATTTTAAAAAAAATGCTAAATGGTTAATTTAAATTCAGAGTTAATGATAAAAACCTATCTATAGGCAGTAAATAATTTTACAGGTTTAAATTATCGCTGTTCAAATTTCTTAAATTTTCTTAGCCAATGAAATTGTAAAAAAAATTTATAGCAAAACTCGTCAATTTTTTTAGTGTTACATGTAATTGAGGGCACAATCCTAATTAAACATTTAACCTTTAACGGGCAAACCTCAGGGGGCTTAAAATAGATTTGTTTTACGTTCACGGGTAACTAAATTTACCACTTTTTTTGTTTTTGTTGTTGCTGCCTAATCCTCAAGAACATGGTACTCAAACTTAACAGAGATTGTTTCAGAGAACGAGCCTGTCGTCTAGGGTAATTTTCATAGACCTACTCTTGCAAATTGAACCTAGGACAAGTGGTAAACATACCAGTAACCTATAAGGGGTTAAAAGATGTCGTGAGCATAGCGCTTTTTCCTTTTTCTGTCGTCGTTGTTGATGTCAGAGTTTGTTAGGTAATGAGCGTTGTGCCACCCAGGCGACTCGGGAGTCTTTAAATAAAATTACAGCTTTTTAATTTTAACTAACTCTATATTATATTTCTTTGTGTTATAATTTAACATATTACCTCAACTTGTTTATAATATATTAGTTCCTGAAATTGTCTAGTCTGTACGCTCAACAAAAGTCAAAAAATAGTCAAAGGTATTAAATAATATAGTCTATTAAAGCCTATTAACTTTTATAAAGGAGTCTTCCGTAAATAAAAATTAAACCACAAACTAAAATTTTATTTTCTTTCAGTTTAGTTATATTCTAAAGGCTGTCGAATGACCTATAGATCTCAGTTATTTGCCGTGAGGTATTTTTAAACTCTCTATTAAGAAAAATGTTACCAGCAAATAATAAGGAAGTTTAAATTAATTGTCTTATTTGAACTTCTATCTGTGTTGTAATTTTTTTTTTTCCGAGCCGAATAATAAAAAATTAATTTGCTTTTAATAAGCAAAGTTTAATAATTAATTAAGTTTCAAACCTGTTCATTTACCATTCCAGAGACCAATAGCTTAGAACGTTCTAATGAAGTGATATTTTAAAAACTTTATCTTACCAAAAAGCTTTAGCAAGCTAACAAGGTGATATACTTGACCTTAAAGTTTACAGGTTGGCATAAATTTTTTTTAACTTCATTAAAAACAAAAAAACGTCATTAAAAATGTACAATTATACATTCAGATATATTTAAAAATAAGTAAAATTAAGTTGATTAGGATGCTAAAAAAATATTTCAGCATAAGCAGTAAAAAATATATTGGGGTCACCTGCACTCCTTTCAAGTTGTTAACAGCTTTGTGACAAAGCACAAGGTACCAACATACCGGGATCGAGAGTTGTTGTCGTAGCAGCGGTTAGGAGAGTTGATGCATATACTCAAGGTCGTGGGTTCGATTCCCACTGGCGTGACACTCTTTTTCGGATTAACCTCACCATGTCACAAGGACCAGTTAAATGCTACTTCCATCAAGATATTTATAGCAGAGTTTTCAAAATGCAACGTCGAAAATCTTTATGGCATGGAAAATCAAGTGACGCTAAAATATCGTGTTTGCACGTGAATTAGGTGGCGGAGGTAAAAGTCAAGGCAGCCATTCAGGCGCTATATTCCCCTATTGTGTAACTAAAGGTAATCTTTTCTCGTGGCATAAGCGAAGGCTGATCATGCTATACGTAATTTCTGTTTGGACTTACGTCCCATGACTTCAGCGAGTGCGCTAAAACAAATTACTGCGCTTTCTAGCAAACGCACCGCGTTTTTTAAGCAATGATATTTTGCACCCCGAACTACAGGGCTGAGAAGCTGAATACACTCTATGAAAGCCATGTCCTCTCACTTTAGAGAGGGATAGATGGAAACGCTAATCATCGTTAACTGGAGGAAAGCAAAAACGCTTAGGAGGATGACGCGCACAATACTACCGCACTCCTGACTCACTCTTTGTATAATACTGTACTATACCCTTCTATTTCTATGCCCTTTGCCCTCATGATTAGCCCGCTTAAATATTTTTTACATTACTCACATATTTATATGAACTTCATCAGGTAAGGGGGAAAATTTGGGTTTCGTTTATTCCCTTTTTGGTTGGATCTCGCCCCTTGGCCTGTTCTTCTCCTTGTTCTTATTCTTAATTTTATTCTTATTCTTCAACTAGTTTTTGTGGTTACTTGGTCTTGGTCTTTTTTTAGTTCAGATACTTTTGTTTCTGTGTTCTATACTTGTCATGAAACATAATTTTACTAACTATTTACACTTAACCCTGAGTGCGCAACGCCCTTCCGTCTTCAATGAAATAATTTCCTTTAGGGTTGTTACACTTTGTGTGGTAGTTGAATGCTAATTGAGACTCCGCTTCAAACGCGAAGGAACTAGATGATGTGCTTAAACATGTGTTATTGCTCGAGGGTTCAGAGTTGTTAACTAGTTCAAGCACCAAAAACTGCAATTCGTAAAATTTATATTATAATTTAGCTTATACTTCTTGAATAGAGAAGTTGTAACAGAAAATTTAGTAAAAAAAAGTGTTTTTAAAGCAAAAATAGTAAGTGTATATCTAAATACATAAAAAAAGGTAATCATTTTGTTGGTCAATGACATAAAGACCTTATGAAGCAATAGAAAATGAAAAATACCATTACCGAAAGTCATAACATGTTTAAAGAAAATAGAAAAAGTAGTAAAAAAGTTGCCCTTAGAAAAAGTGGTTATATACCAAGTTCTGAAGAAGAATTAATTTTTTTTTGATAATATTGACAAAAAAATTACAAGTGTGGTAGCAGCAATCAAAAATTAATATATTATGTAAGCCAGATCGTGTTAAAAGAGAAAAATAGGCTTATACACTCTTTTTAACGCTCAAGAGCGAATCTTTTTAAGCAGTTCTTTAACAACTAGTGGGGGGCTCAGTAGTGTGTGAATGAGAACTCATACTGGCCTATTTTATCGAGGTTTAAGGTAGGAGAACCGAATTCATGTAAATAAAAGCTTGCTACTCTTTTAAAAAAAATTGATAGGTTACGAAATTGCAAACTTAGATTTTTCTATTTTAGTAGCTATATGTTGTAATGTGGGGGTTGACCCAATCCAAAACACACTAATTAGTGAACAAAAGATTGCGGTAAATGCATAGCACCCTTTTTTTACTTCTTTTTCGGTTTGTTCACTTGATATGGTGCGTGTTGTACTCCTCAAACATCTTGAAAGTTATCAAGTTATAGATCTTACATACTTTACATTACGAGAAATATGTACTATAGAGAAACAAAGATATATAACAGGTTTATCGTAAGCACAAAAACTGTATGATAATCTATTTGAAAACCGCTGAGGTGTTCAGGATCACAACAAGCAACACTTAAAATAAACAAACAAAATGAAATGAAAAAAAAAGGTTTTTTTATTTATTTATAGCAATGGCTTGCCAAAGGAGTGATTTATTAACAGTTACTGCTTAATCTCCTCTATTAATTGAGGGCGCGGAAGCCACAACTTTACTAACGATCTTCATTGCGCCATCACTGAGCTTTTAATTCCTCTTAACTGGAGTGTTGATTTTGTTGTAGAAAAAAAAGCTTTCATACCGCCTGAAAAACCAGAGTTCATATATCTTGCCCTCAATTTTCGCCTTCTCTTAACTAGCGATCTGATATGGTCTGGTAGGTCATACTGCTGGTTTTTGCGTTCTTAAATGAAGTGGCCTACTATAGGCCTCCTTTATCGCTCCCATTTGCACAACAACCGCGTCTGAATCATGGGCTTTCTCAACGGTGGACGTCATGGAATCTATGCTTTTGTCTAGTGATTCCGAAATGTTGGCCAACTAGTTACCTTAACCAAAGTACTCGAGGCCAACTCTTCTCCTATCTCTAAGAGGTGGGGTTATGCTCAGAAGAGAGTTCAAATAGTGTATTGACGGTGATAAGTACGTAGATATTTTGTGTTACCTTAATATCTAAAACGTCACAAGCCCCTTATACTGGGTGATGCGTTGGGTTGGCTATTTCGGCAGACCTCTTGCCATTGGCGTTCGCCCTCCTGCTCTCCCATAAAGGGCTTTTACAGTTAAAATCTCCCGTTATTAAAATGCTGGAAGAATCCGCAAAAATCTTATCGACATCAATTTTATGCATAACCATATCAGGTAATTTATAAGCGGTAATTAAATCGATTCCCTTTGTAACAGAGCTCTATATCCAAGCCGAAAGACCTTACCATGTCGAAAAAATAGAGCTCTTGGTGAGTAACGTTTCTTTAGAACTAGGACAGCTACGCCTCCACCTTCAGGCTCCCCCCTGTCGCACAAGTAAACAGAATAGTTAGGTACTTTAAATCGATTACATTCCTTTAGATGAGTCAGAGACGAGAATTTTGTCTAGGTCCATTCGGGGTATTAAGTTCCTGTAGTTCTTGCTTCTTTCATCGAACGCCTTTGGAAATGGAAGGTGCACATCCCCCTCCCATTTACAACACTAATTGGTATGCCTCTAAGTGGTCAACCTCCACAGTACACACACAGTTTAAAACAGAAATACCATCTTAGCTGTGAGGAATCTCTGACGAACTATATAACCAAAGCAAGCCTCAATCAAAAAAAAAAACTTTTTTTTAAGTCTATTCGTGTTATTGACTTAATTCTCTAACAACTTTAGAAAAGCTCATTGCTTATTTAATTCTTGAGTTATATAAAATGTAAAAGTGTATTAATACTACTTGTATTATTAAGTGAACTATTTATACTATAATATATCCTTACTTAACCACTGCGTACTTGTAATGTTTAAATAAGTTTACATACGCACTTTCTTCTAGCGCAGGCAAGTTTCTTTTATAAGCCTCAATTTTAAAAATCTGTTTTATTAGTGTCAAGATAATTTTAACAAACGACACAACCCTCTTTCGATTTTATGCACTACGCCTAATCTCTGAACAACGCAAGTACTGTAAAACGGTTTACTGAAAGTCTAATCAAAATTTCATAGCGTCATAGTTCGGTGAAGGGTGAAGTTTTACGTAATTGGCTTATTTTTTACAGAGTCAGCCAATAAAATTTTAAATATTTTTAAAATTTACTTTATGGTGTCGTAAAATTTGAAAATGCCTTGTATATGCTTAGGAACTTTTTGCATTCCTTGGAATGTTGCCGTCCCTTTTGTTATGGTACTATTAAGACCATTGTGGAACTTAACACCAGAAGTATTTCGGCGTAAACTGAAGTCCATTTGGCTAGCATTTCTTCTTTCTTACAAACGACTTACAATATTCTTTTTCGGCAATGCTTACAAACCACGTTCTTCTGGTACTTTCATATTATTAACTACTAAAGTAGCTATTAAATAAATGAAAACTTATTTTACTAATTATTTTGTTTTTTAACGTAATTTTTAAGAGTTAGTCTTTTTAAAATATTCATGCTTTACGTAAAGCCGAGTTAAATACTTTATTGGCGGAACAACACAACTTAGGCACTCTTTTGAAGCCTATAAATAAGGATGAACTTGAGCTGCTCCTGATCTCTGCAAAAGGTTTTTTATTTATTCGTAATTGTATATAACTTAAGCTTAGGAATATATTTTCGAGTTAAGAACTTTATAATAAATTGGCCATAGTAAAGTTTGGTTCTGAATTTTGCGAACCTTGTAAAAAAACATCTCCGACCTTCGAGACTCTCGGTATATATGTGAATACGGATTACAACATTAATTTTAATAACATGTTTGTTAATGTTGTTGAAGCCTTCGCTTATAAGGAAAGTGTTTTGTTTGTAGAAGTTGATTTGGCAGGGGACTTTTCTTCCGTTCAATTTCAGGGCATCTCAGTAATTCCCGAATTCCGTCTTTTTGATGGTTATCAATTTATAGGACAATTGATTTTAAGCTCATTTTTATTTTTTATCGTCTTTCTTCCTAGTGAACTTAATTTAATATCTACTCAACTCACTCTCTAGTTAGCAGAATTCTCTTTGGTTTCATATAGATTTTTTTATTTGAAGGCTATTAGAATTGGCCTTACATACTTTAAAATTTTTTTAGATATAAAAGGGTCAATAGAGATTATTAAAGAATTTTAGAAGTTCTTGTTTAACTCGTATAGTGTACTATTAAAGGCAAAAGGCTTTATGGCACTATTGAAGAACAAATGTTTATGTTTATAATTCTTATTAACAGAATTTTCTTTTTGATATAATAATTTCCGTTCTTTTCTAATTGGTTAAATTCAGTCGCCCACTATAATTTTTTTTATTTTTTCTTTATTTTCTAAAACGCCTTCTAAAGGCTTGAAGGTGCTTGAAAGTTTTACTGGAAGTAATCCTGAAAAGTTACAGCTATTTATTGAAAAGTGTTATCGGATTGCTAGAATGACAAATTAATAAATCTTTGTAAATTATAACAAGAATACTTAAATAAAAGCAAATATGATATAATATTGCCCTTTTTGTTACTTATGTAGAAAAAAATTTATATATACTGGTAATCAAACATAGCTTTTGAAATTTAACTAAAGCAGGTGTAGTGAAGCTTAAAGTGTTCATAAATTTATTCGGCACTTACAAAAAAAATTTACTGAGAATTTTATAGGGCTAGTTAATCTGGCATTGACTTCTGCTCAACTTTAAATACGTTAATTTTTATTGGTTACACTTATACTCAACTGCCGAACACACAATTCTTATTGATTTTTATGTCGGGGTCATAGTAGGCAATTCACCTTTTCTTAAAAGAATTAAAGGAACTTTATAACAAACTTAACTTTTTTATTAAAATTTAAATTTCCAAAAAATATAATTAGCTCTTGTGTTTTATAATTTAATATATAGCTACTATATTTTCTAATTAAAAAATATAGATCCGGTTAAGATGTGCTTAGCATTTAAAGGAGAACCCCGGAAACTTTAAGTTCAGCTTCAGCTTCTCCCAGTCACGAAGTAGAACAAAATTTTTGATTGGCTTTTAAGAAATCTATAATAATAAGTTTATTCGAAAACTTTTTTTTAAGGCTCTTAATTTTTAACTATTTTTTTATGAACCATTAAATAATTATACGACCAGTAAAATCGTTAATAATTACAATTCATTTTTCCGAAATTTACTAGCGCCAAGTAAATATTATAACTGACTTGTTAAAGCATTCGCTATTTTTAGTGATGCGTACGTAACAAGCTCAAAATAATTGGTTAATGCATTTCCTTGCTTATATATACGGCTAACTTCGCCCAATTATGCCTAGTTAGTACCAAAATACTGATTGAAGTATAGAAATGGGGTATGCACTTTATTAATACAATACTTTAGCCAGCCATACAAAAATACATTCAGTGAATTCATAATTTTCAAAGATAGCAGGGATGAAGCATTACTACTGGCACACCCACATAACTGCGGAGCTGAAAAAATTATAAGTATTACTTAAAATTCTTAAACAATCGTATGTCTTCCTCACGAAATACAGTGAAAAAAAGGAGATCAACCTCTTGAACAGCGGCAAATAAAAAAGGCAGCACCAAAGAATTGTCGTTGGCGGCCATTTCTTTAAGGGAATGGAAATACTGAAGCTTCTTCATGATGCATCGGAACGACTTCTTAGATTGCGGAATAAATAAGCATGTGAAAGAGAGCCCGGGACATCCAGCCGCCAAGCCCGCAGAGGCAGACGCAAGGTCGGCTGCCCAGGTGTTAAGATCAAGCGCCTCCGCATAGACCAGCAGTAAGACTGCGTGTTGAAAGCCTTCCATGTGCTGCCTCATTTCATCCAACACGTGGCCATGGCGGACAGCTGGCGGGTGTAGGGAGCTACTGCTTACAAAATTTCCTTAGCGTTTATTAATATTAGCACTACCTGAACTTCCCGCGCAGTCGACAAAGTGGATGTACTTCTGCACATAAAAATTCTTTTTGTACGAATTGTAGCGGCTTTTCTTTTTTCCGTGTGCACTAAAAACTCATAGGGGGGTGCCAGAAGAGAAGACCCGGTCGTGCGCTACTTCGCTCATTAGCTGAGAAGACCGAGCCGACCTCGGATCGATATCTTTAGAAACCAATGAAATTGGGCGGTTGAAATTAGAGTCCAAGAAATTAGAAGATAATAAAAAAGGGCACTAACACGTGAAGTCGCTAATAAAACGTTGAAAAAAGTGTGCATCTCGCTTTTTGTCTCGTTTGTGGTAGTAACTCTTGTTAAATACTGCCATTCTTTAAATGTAAAAATTGGAAAAGGAAAGAAAAGTACTGAATTAGAGGAAGACGAGCTCCAGCACAATGAAAAAAATTTTGGGCCTTTTCATTAGTAAAAGGGGATAATAACATTACCATGAAGGTTAATAAATAAGCACTAACTTTTCACAGAACATTTTTTATTTTCTCCATAAGGGAGGCGGTGGAGCGGACCATCATGCCGTCTTGTTGGACCAAAAGCGAAGAAAGCGTAAACCGGGAAACTACGTGATCGGTGGGGTGATGAAGACGGAGAAGATCCGATGGGGTGCACAGCAACACGTGGCTTGCACTAATAACCAGCGGCTTGTAAAGATAGAGAGAACCACCATTCCAATGGCACATATTAAAAAAAATGTTCAAGTCAGAGCTGTCCGGCAGCAATCGCGGCGCAGTCAGTGAGTCTTGCTTTTTGAGAGAATGTGAAAGGATACTGGAGAAGAAAGAGCCGAGAGACGAGTCTCTGTAGGACCCTGATTTAGGACAAGGTGCGACTAGAGGAACCTTCAGAACTAAAAAAGGCGGAAATAATAATGAAAGATGAACAAACTCGGTTGGTAGGAGCTCTTTTTGGGGACAAGCGGGCCAGCAAAACAATTAATAATTCAGAAAACACCAATCGGAGTTCGTCGAGGCTGCTATCACTATCCTTCGGAGGCTCATTATTATTAATACTACTATTATAATTATTATTATCTTCTTTATTATAATAAATACTTTCATTATTATTTTTGTAATTATTATCATCATCATTATTAAAGTCGCTGCTGCTCTCTTTGGCCCTGCAAGATTGAAACTGGAGGGATATCAAGTCTTTTTCTTCTTGCTCACATACCCTGCCGCTCCCAATGAAATGAGTCTAACTGCTGATTGGGCAGAAATTTGTTATATACCACCTCCAACCGAAAGGCTGTCAAAAACTCTCTCCGTGCAAGAAGTGAAGTAATGCGTAGGTACCGACCAATAGTCAAATGCCACGAAGCAATTGACTGGCCAAACTCTTCTGAGCGAGTTAAATCTTCGTTGCCTGTAGTTTGACGGACTTTCAAGTTGAAGTTCTTTTTTGACTGGGCGTCACGCGATGTAAGCCGCAGGGGATGCGGTTCTATCTGCCAACCAATAATGATTTTCATATTAAAAAAATTAATGACAAGCATGTTCATTATAAAAATAATATGATAATGTTAACAAAAAAATAAACTCCTTAAAAAAAAAAATGTTTTAAAGCTAGAAATTATAAAAGCAACCAGAAACTTAATTTCTTAAAGCAGCCTTCTAACAACGGAGAAAATGCAGATTGACCGGCATCAAAGTCACTTTCGATTTCTTTAAAAATAAAAAAAGATAATATCTATGGTAGTATTATGCTTTATATCTGACTTTTTTGACATAAGTACAAAGGGAGTATTAAGCTAAAAATATAAAAAACCTATTGTGCTTAGATCAACTATTTAATAATATTATATGTCAGTATCTAAAATTGAAATAAGAAAAACCATCATTGCCTTCACGTGTTTAAGGGAGTTACTCTCAAAAGAAGAAATGTCATCCACAGTACTAATTAAATCAGAATCCCAGTCCTCACTTTCTGTAGTGGCCTAGAAAAAGAAATAAGAAATGATTCTAAGGTAAATAAGTTTAATTAAGTAATAACCTTTGGCAACCGCTGCTCTGAGGATTTCAATAATACTTTTAAAAATACAAACAAATAAGATTTAAATCATATATACAAAAATTAAAATAGGTAAAATCTTTCAGTAAAATCTTAAAAAAATTTACCCAGAGTTTTGTCTTCGTCCATTAAAAAATATATATAAAGTTATTAGAAAACTCTCAATTGAAGCTGAAAGATCAGCAATCATGAAACATAAACGCAAAGAGCCAGCGAATAAGAAGTGAAGCTTTGTTTCGCGCTTTATAAGTGAAGAAAAACCTTGCTCGCTTTAGTTATAAGTTAATATATTTACTTATCTCGTTAGGAAAAAAAATAAAAAGTAGTTGATTTGAGCGTTTTACAGAGTTAAAAGGTTTGTCAGAAAGTAATATCCTTGTACGCTAAATGTAATTCAGTGAAGGTAATTATAAAGGACTTGAAGCATGATTTTTTCTCTTATTAGAGTAGGCGTCCATATTGGCGTAGTAGAAAATTAAAGGACGATAAGCTAATTAAGGGGATTATTTAAACGTTTTGTTTATGAAGATGCACTAACATATGCGCTTTTCTTTAAGTTACTTTACGTAATATACATTCAAAAAAAGTTATCCTTGCACTTAGAGAATAATATTGAAAGACCCTAGGGACCGTAGTATTTCATAAATTTTTGTAAAGGGAAAGTAATAATAAAACTGTGCCCCATTAGTAAAAGTTTTTCATTTTGGGTTATAGGAAAAATCTCTCCCGCTGATTACGCCACTCTCACCCTAATAGACTCGTTGGCAGTGATCTAAGAAATTTTGTGTTCCAGTCTAGTAAAGTTCTCAACATTTTTATAAATATTCGTATACTGTCATTTATGCTTATAGGCATCACCGCACATGGTAGCTTTAGCGATGCTTTTCCATGGACTTTATAAGGCCGCGAGAGCTCTGGCTTTGCTATTAAGGCAACTGTGATGTCGGTGCGTTACTCTCAATATAAATGATAAAAAGATAATTTTGGCGAATTTAAAAACTGCTGACGTTAGTAGAAAGGGTTGTTTAGATCGCCTTTTAATAGATTTAATAACTTGGCTAAACTTTTAAGGAGATTTCGTTACCACCTCTTGCTCCGGACGAGTTTGTATATGGTGTTCTAGTAACAGCCAAACATTCAGAGAGAGTACTAATATCGAAGAAATCATGTGGTTAGGTAGAGAAATACCCTATATAAAATCTATTAACGAATTAGATTTTAATTCGGGGAGGTACAGAAAAGTTTCCTCTGTAAAACGTTAGTTAATTTTTTACTGTTTTTCGGTTTCACAAGAACAATCTATTTAAATAAGCGGAAAAAGATTTTACCAAATCCGGAAGTTGAATTTACGTTTCTCACGAGTGTGCAGAAATAACTACCATACTTAAAGTTATATTTGAAAATTTAAGTAACTGTGAAGGATCCCACTTTAAATATCAGGTCCTAAAGTTACTTACTTTATACCCTTCACGGCCCGCTTACTACAATACGAATCAGCAGCCTTTTATACTACACGTCATATGCCGTTCTTTAGAACATGCTAAATTTCTTTTGATACTATCCAGTGGTGCTGGATACCGACAATTGGGCCTCACTTGAACTAATAAAGTGATTTTGGTTAATATCAGTATTGAAGTACAAATTTCCAATTAGTTTACTGTCAAAAAATTATTAAAATTATATATTTTTTAAACATCTTTATCATAATTATAAACACCTATTATTTCATAGTATTTAACTTAACCTTTACTGCTGCGTTTTTTTAATAAATTTACTGAGGCGAATTTTTATTAATTAAATAATTTTTTTTTTAGGTAATTAGAGACATGGTCGCAACAGATACCCCTTTAATATATAACGGAAATAAACAAGTATCAGACGATTGTGCGAGAATACTTTGCGAAACAGTCAACGAAAAACTATCGCACAACTTTCGAAAAATAAATTAACTCTTTAAAGCCTTTCAAAAGGGTTCTATTTTTAACGAAAAAATAACTTTTTACCCTATAAATTCTTGAATTAAAATAGGGTTTCCTGAACAACTCTTCTTAATATAAGGGGGCTAATTACTATAAGTACGGAGCAAAAAATTATAATACATTTTACATTTTTAAAGTAAACTGGTTAAAAAAAAAATTATAAATACATTAAGTAATTTAAATTAAAAGCTGGTCTTTATTAAACTTAAACAATGAAAGGTTTAGGCTGGGATAGTGGCAGGATTTTGAACAACTATGATAACTGAATCTCCTCGAAGAAACATTTTACTAATATGTCTATTTGTTAAATAAAAAAATATATCTATAAAAGGAAGCGCCAAAGAGAAATTAAAAAAAAATACCTATACTTATTAACAGGCCTCCCCTGCCGTTGACCTTTAGATTTCTTAGGCGTTTCAGTCCAAATTTCCTGAACATTTTCCAGGACCTTTATATAAATTATATAAGGGAAAGATCATAGCACTACATATATACTAACCATATTACAATGACGATCAAAAGCTCTGACTCTAGCCAGGAGTTTTTTATTATTTCTACAGTTAATTAAAACCTTCATAAAAATTATTAAGTCTACTACAAACTAAGTCTTAGAAAGCAAAGCCTTAACTTGAGAATTTGTCTTAACAGCCGAAGTTAATATCGAAAAAGGTCCAGTCTGAAACTCCTGTTCCTCAAGCTTCGCCAATTCTTCTGCAGTTAATTCCGCTTTATTTACTTCACGGCTCATATTGGATAATCCTGCACAAATTGGTGGAGTGGCAGGCGTAAGAAATTAACTGACACTTGAATCTTTAGTAACAATCCTTAAAAAGTTCACGTGTCAGGGGCTTGAGGTCTGCTTCCTGGTCAAGCATAGCACAAATAAAATAGTATTTATTTACAGCTTATTAAAATAAAAAGTGCAATCAGGTATTATGTTCTAGGCTTTACTTGAATTGGAGTCTGATAGTTATATTTACTTTCATGTTTATGTTTAAGATTGTAAGTCACCTATTTTACAATTAACCTAGATTAAGTTGAGAGTTACTTGTTATGACTATGGATACATTGATGTAAGAGACCCCGCTGCCCAGTCTTATAAATGTAGTAAAAGTCAAATTATAATAACTTTCACCTTGGATAACTTTATTCTCTATTGCTGTTACCTTTTTAGCTATTTTTAACGATTGTACCATTCGTGCGTTAATTTTTTTTAAGATAGGAATAGCATAGCAGTGAATAGTTCTCTTTTACTTTAAGGCACCGCTTACTTTCTTTTCCTACATTATATTGCTATTTAAGTTATTTATGTATATTTAGACACAGTTAACAGAAATAATGATATATGGTTTATACTAACTTGTCCTCTTTAGCTACTAAGATATATGCTATAGTTCTTGAAACGCTTCAAGCTAAATTTTATTCGGGGTCACCAAGCAATTAGAAAAATAAATTGTGCTTAGGCTAGCTTTATTAAGACTGAATACTACGAAAAAGCTTAACGTTGTGTGAAAATTATTATATTAATGTAGGCACAATTTATTATCTATACGTTAATTTAATATTTACATTATAAACGCTTTTTCAATTTTTAATTTACCCCCTACATTAAAGTGGAATCTCCTTACTTTAAGGTAAAAGGGAAAAGCTTAGCTAATAATCATGGGAGTGAACAGTATAATTAATTTTAAAAAAGTTTCAAGCTATTACTTTTGTAAAAAATGTTTATGCTTGATGTGAAGGGGTAAATCAGTAAAAGCATTTGGACTATAATATAAAAATTTTAATAAATTAACCCCACCAACCAATCATATTTTAAGTTTTAAATTTTGCTATTGACATACTATTTGACACATAAACATAAGGATGACATAGTGATTGCTTAAACTAGGAATTTTGCATTTTTATTTCTTTTGTAAAATATAGTATAGAAAGATTAAGGGTAACAAAAGGGAAACCTGTTTTCCTCCTTATTGTCTTTCCTTTTATTTTTCTATTGTCTTTTTCGCTTGCCTCCTTATTAGACCGTTCCTATCTTGGCCTTTATACACGTCTTTTTATATCTTTTAATTATTAATAAAATATGTACTTATTGTTCTATAAGCATATATTTTAACAGTATAGTTTAGGGCCGGGTTTTACATGGGCTTTTATAAGTTATTTAATTATAGCTTGATTACTAGTATGGTTAGAACTTATATGTATGCACAATTCTATGCTTGTGAAATACAGTAGGAAACAAATACAATATAGACACAAAATAATAGAAGACAATTTAACTATTTAAAGTTATAAAAAGTTAACTAGAGTGACCTGCAAACTCACGAACTAATTATAAATTTAATGCACCGTTCTAAGACTAAACAGTTGTACCTTTTACTTTTAAAAATCTGCACCAACTCTGCTAGAATGCTATGATACATTTTTAAGGTTATTTAATTTAAAAAATGTATGATTATTGCACTAGCGCACCACATATATAAACATTTACACTTAATAGAAAATCGACCATTTTCTTTCGTATATCGCGCTTCTCTGCTTTTTTGTTGTTCTGTCTGACAGCAGGGTTTAGTAATTGATTAAAACTCAATCCAAAACCAAACAAATAAACTAAACTTAATTAGTGATCTAAAGGGTTACTATTAACCCGAATCATTATTTATTAAAGCACATAATTGTTGGGGTATTTAAACCTTTAAACCCTTTAAAATTAATTGTTAACAAATTTATATAAATATATATATAGAGAGAGTAATATATATATATACAGGTGTGACTAAAACAAAAAAAGCACAAAAAAATTAACACGACTACCGGTTTATTTTTCGTGAACCTTATATACTAACAACTAAACAATGAAATAATTAATAATAATCATAAAATTGCAAAAAAAAAAAAATGGTAATTTGCGTTAAAACTTATGAACTGGGTTCCTTTCCTCCCCAATAATGCCAAGAGAAAAACAGTAGTCTTCACTGTTAGTTGCAACATACAAAAATTAAAAGAAGAAATTCTATGTCAAGATTATTATTAATTAATTAGAATATTTTTTCCGCATCTCGTTACCTTTTTCTTATTCTGATAATTTATGTTGTGCTATTATCGTAAATTCAGTTAAAAAAGTTAGACTCTACAGGAGTCTACGTATAGTTGTATAACATGTCATGTTTTTAAAATAATAAGTGGACAAAGAAGAAGCGATTCTTATTTATTAAAAAATTAAAATATTAGTAATTCCTCAAGAAATATCTAAACTTGTAATGAAAACAACCAAAAAATGGCTAAAACATGTCATAAAACAATTATACGCTTTTAACAGTGACTTAATTTTTTTTTAATTTTTTGAGTAATTATTGTTGTAATTAAATATTTTTTGACGACAAATAATAATAGTGAATTTTAAATTTATGCTCTAGTTATTTTATATATAATTTTAAGTATTAAAATGTCCACTGCAACTACTTATAATGTCATATACAAGCTGTAATATAGAACACTGTTATAAAGTTTAGTCAGTATTTTCAATATTAACAGATTTTATTTTAAATAAGACCTATAAGGATATACTAGACATACATGTAAAATAGTACATGAATATTGTTACATTGGAAAGGGAGGATGTTTTCGATCTGTACATTAATCTTTGATAAAAGGATATAATTATTTTCATATACATAAAATCGAGCTGATATTTTTTTTTTGATTAATTTTTATTCAATTTGGTTTACTGTAATTTTATACAGATAATAGACAAGTTTTTTTATTGTTTGAAATTTTTAACTTATTTAATTTACTTTCGGATCATTTTTTAATTTAATAAAATTTGTGTTTTTGTTATGTATTATTGCGTTAAAATGTTTTTTTGGTTTTTATTTCTTTAATATAATCGCGTATATTATAATGTCTGTTTTTGTAAATTAAGTAGGGATTTTCTTTGCTTTTGTACAGACAGTAAAAATGTCGGTTGTATTACCCCCGGGCTTTATCTCACATTTTTTTCTTAGTAGCTCTTGTTTTACATGATAAAAACTTCCACTTGTCAGTTTTTATTAAAGGAGGCTACTTGTCTTCATTGTCGTTATAATAATCCTCTGACCAACTTTTTGCAATTTTTTAATCGTCTGTTTATATATAATTTTGCTTAACGTCAATTATTACACCACGAGATAATTTCAAATACCACTTTTATCTATTAGCTTGCTACTATAATACCCCCCATTGCGGTAAGATAGTCATAGTTACCAGCCCAAAATGGATCAGTATAGCACTCGATGAATTTGTCTAAATTAACGGGGCCAATTTTAAATCTAATGTTTTAATAGAGTAGCCCAATACTTTTTATTGTTTTACTTTGCTTATAAGCATAAAAACGGCGCGCTCATATAAATATTACTAGTACTATTTATATAAGCGCGCCGCCCAAGTAAGGTGGCAAGCCTATGCAATGCCAGGTCTAGTATTGTCGGCCATGCTTTTTTACGGCCAATATGTTGGTAATTTCAGTGTTCAACGCTGAAGGTAGAAGTTTCTGTATATTTTTATGGTGTCTGTTCTATAAAACTTTGCCTGTATAATTTTTTTCTTAAAATTCTTATTATTTTTTGTTCGGATTGTTAAAGGTTAAATTCAAAATTTTTTGTACCATGATAATTGTATTTCTTTCGTATGTTGTTTAAAAAGGATATATGATCACCGTCTAAATAACTGTCTTCCAGAATGCTAGTGTTTAATTCATTTTAATGTAAAACTGTCCTCTCTAAATTTTGTAATCTTGTTCGAAGGGGTTAATTTTGTCCTTTGTTGTTTTAAAAATTTGAAAATTATCATCTTCTGTATGTGCCTTTTGTGTGGAATGACGAGGTGTATTTATGCGTTTAACTGTGTTAGTTCTGCATTTTTATTCACTTATCAGTGTATATGTTCGGCGTTTAGGTCGTAAGTGTTTAGTTGTCTGTATTATTGCACTTGAATGTTTAAAATTTCCTATAAGCTTTTAGGCTCTTCCAATAACACACAGGCCCTCTAGACATTAAGCTCCCAGCAAACTATCCCGTAGACAGTTAATATCAATACTTCGTTCCTCCCTACACACTGAAAAGATGCCACAAAAACGAAAGATTGAAATCGTGTTTTTACTAAATTAAAATGAGTATACATACACAATTTTAAAATAAACTTGATAGATTAAAGCTACCAGTTAAAATTAATATAAATGCAAAGAGCATACTTTCAGGTTCATGGAATCTACCCTTTTTTAAAAATTTTTATTACTGCGCACTGTAATTGGATCATATAAGCAACATTGTACTTCTGTGTTCATCGTGTAATGCAGTAATTGTTGTTGTTAGCTGTAGACTTAAAAACGTAGTTTCCTTTAATAATAAATTATTTTTAATGCAAGAGATTTCCCTAGATCTGATTTGCATGTATAGTAAGTATTAAAACTCTCATCAGTGGAGCAGGTAGATTAAGACGGCTTTAACTTCGCAAGTCGATCATCAACCTTTTTTTATATTTATTATCGTATATTAAATCTTGCAGCCACTTAGTTTATAAGTTTCTATTCTTCGAAATTCTAAGTGGTATATGTAGTTAGTGATAAACGGTTATGGTGTTATGTGACCGCACTTCTATATTCTAACAAAAATTTAGTTATACATCGTGTCATATAAGAGATGGTATCTTGAGTAGAAACAGCTAAGAAGTGTTTCAGCATATTCTTTTTTAAAAAATCCCATTCATGAAATCACTCCCTTTGTCCGTCCTAACTTCTATTGAGGCCTTGGTGTCTCTTAAGTATTTAGATTTCCATGTAGTGGGATTATTCTTGCAATTAGTTAGTTTTTTTTTTCTTATTTTGTGTTTTTTTTGGTAAAAGTAATTATATTATTAAAGTGTGCACCAGTCAATGTGGCATCCCATTTGAGTATGTTCAAGAATATTAGTTTACTTGTACCCTTTCTTTTATTTTGCTTCGTGCGTAGTTGCATAGCAAGAGGCTGAGGGCAAGGTTACATACGCAATCTCTCAAGAAATATGAAGGTTTTAAAATCACATACCTTAACAAAAGGTTGTGTTAATTTATTTAAATTGTTTAATTTGTATCAATATAAAGAAAGGGATCAAATTATTGTCTCGCATTTGAAAATTTTTTTTCCCGTTCTGTATCTTTGTTAAATTACAGCTTTATTTGGTATATTTTAATTCTGTAATATTTGTGTTTTTATGATTGTCTTTCCCTCGTGTTTATTAGTTTCTATTCGTTTCATGATCTTTTTTTATTATATAAATTTATTGGTACTTTATTATTGTCTATTCCTTGATGTATAGTATTCGTGGTGTTGTTGACTATCTGACAATACTTGATTTAAACATATTTGGTGTGATAAATTGTATTTTGTTGTTAGGTGTCCCTTGTTACAATCTATTAAAGACCAGGAAAGAGTGCCACGTCGGTGGGAAGCCAACTTACGGCCTCGAGTTTTGCGTCAATGCTCTCAACCTTTAGGCTACGACGACAACTCAATCTTGATACAATGGATTTATATATTATTGTTACATGTATACACATTGGATTTAAATAAGTAAACGCTAACTAAAAATTTTACAATTATTTGGCTAATGACTGACCATTAAAATTATACATAAGTGTGCCGAAAAAGAAACTTGAACTAAAAAGCTGCTGCACATGGTTTACCACACTAACTTCAGTCCTTATAGACGGTCTAATAAAACTTCGAGGGATTGTGGCCATTCCTCGTTTAATTCATTTTATTAAAGCGTAGAAACGCTTACGTATAGAAGTCATAGTACAAAAGCCTAGGTTTGAATCTAGTAAAACCAACTTAAAGTTCTTCATTTTGAACAAAATAACCTTCCTACATTAACCAAACTAATCCTCCAGAAATCGAGTAGTAGTAATGAACATAGTCGTCTAGTCTTAAGTACACAAGATAGTGTAATAGCAAAGGAGCTTTGATTTCGTTCACAGTATAACCTAAACTTAAGTTCTATTTTAAATAAGTGCCAAAGTCTTCAGGGTGAAACAACTGTTAATTTAAAGAGGTATTAAGCAAATATGATAATGTTATTGTTTGCGCTTCTTTAACTAAGATTTCAATTTAAAGGCTTATAGGTTAATCTCCTCCCCCCTGCTGTATACAAAAAAAATTATGTATACATATATAATTCAGTTTGGTAAAGCCACGAAGTATGTGGGGCGGCAAAGTAAAATTTACTGGGCTAAGGACCCCATTCACTGGTATAAATAGTTAAACATACAAGCGTCCAATATGTAAAACACGCCGGTTGATTTTTAATTCAAGCAAGCATAAATCCGTGGTGGTACTTAAAATAAACTTACTAAAAAATAGCCAGCGGTCAATATATATCTTTATATAAACTCTTCTTGGGAGGTAACAAGAGCTGCTATGTCCCTGGATCACAATCTATAGTAAAATCAGAATCTTATAAAACCGATTCCAGTTAGTTGGTAATAAGGAATTTTTCCGAACTGTGGTGCCATGCCTATTTTTTTCGCTAATTAAAATCTCTATCGCTTTAGAGGTGCATTTTTGCATATATATTCGTTGGAAGTCATTTCACCCCTATTTTTTAGTTGATTAATTAAAAGAATCCATGTCTTTTATCAAATATGTTCTACTTCTATAAAATAAGCTTATCGCTCTGTTTTTGATTCTCGTAATACAAAGGACAGACTTCACTTTCCATTGATCTTCAAATTCTTATCCTGTTCCAGTTTGTAAATAAGGTTTGGTGTCTCAAGAGTAGGAAAAGGGATGATGTTAACGGGTCACCATGCAAGAAATCTCACACAAGAAGAGCGTAATACTATAAAATTTTAAGGAAGTTAATTTTGGTAAATGGGTTATAAGGCGTAAGTTAGCAGAGCAAAGAAAATTGTGACCAATTTTTAAAATTATAAAGGAAAACAGCTGCAGGAATTATAAAAGAACTAGATCCTTTGTTTTGATTACCAGAGACAAGAAGCGGTCCTGAGAGTGCACAAAACCCTAAGATTTCTTTTGCAAAAGAACGTTTCTTAGGTTGATATATAAATAGCTATAATGTTAACTGAGTCTAGTTGAGAGGGGTTATCGATTTATATATTATAAAATTGACAAATTTTAAGATAAAGAAAATTTTTAAGGGGCCAGAATAGTTTGGATTTACGGTGTAGCTTTCGTTTTGCTCAAGTTTGGAGAAGGCAAAGCCAGTCCTGGACATGGCCTTACACAGTCCGAGCAAAGTTTACGATACCTTTAAGAGTGCACCAATCACTTCTCATACTTTCACAAGTAGGCAAAAATAAAAAGGCTGTTTACTGCGCCGCTTGCAGACGTTTCTAAGACAGGATCTTCTGCCTAGTTCTTACGCTTTGTAAAGCGAACAATATATGACTGTAGCTTTATGAAAACTTCGGGAGGCGTTTTCAAAACATCAAGAAAGTCGATCGCTTTTAGAGTAAATGAGCGCATAACGTCCCCGACTTCAGCTCTGAGTGGTGGTGTCGGCACCGCACAGTCGCCTGTATCCGCTGAGCACAGCGTGCATGCTATACGGATCACATTACATTGGCGCGCGCGTATTGTCCACTAAACCGACGAAACGACCCCTATGCCTTGACGAAGAATTCTTCATTAATATTGCAGCATTTGTACAACGCTATTATAATAACTCTAGCTAGCTGTTGTTTTCAATGGGGCCCGCGGTTAATGCTAAGAAAAGAAAGGTATTTTCAGACAAACCAAAAAAAGCAAATTACGCCATTGGAACCTTTCAATCAGTATATTCAACTAAAAGTGACAACAAACTGTTGCGAAGACAACAAGGCGCATATGTTGTGACAAAGGCCAAAGCCAAGATAGAGGTGCTTTACTCGCTGATGTGTGTGTCTTCCATCCGCCCTGACCTGTAGTTCCGTTGCGTTGGCATTTAATGTGCCGTCGACTATGGCAGCACTGCTTGTGTGACAAAGACGTTGCTGAGGCTGATGACCTCGCGCTGAATTTGTATGCTACGGCATGTGTTTGCGCATCGCACTGAATACAAAAACTTAGTTAAGTGTTCCACCGTCGTGACGTGACATAAGCGCTTTTGTTTAAAACCATAAAGGAAATAAGGTTGAAGACACAGTGCAGTGGTTACATGTATTTTTGGTCTACCTATATATGTACTCAGTATTACTAATAAAATAAACAGTTTGCGCATCTTTAAATTAATAATAATAATTAAAAGTATGAATATGAATAATAGACTATATCGCTCAACTTTATAGTGGAATTCCTACTGTTGGACCTTAACCTGGACCTTAACTGATGCTTAGAGCTAAGGTCTTAGCAGGTTTATAATAACCAGAATTTGCAATTTATATGAATTCCAGTTTCGGTGGTTGGCAAAGAAAAGTTTTTTAAAGTGAAACCAAATAATTGTAGGTATTTTTTATAGAAACCCCACCACTTATTCTCCGTTATTCTATACTTAATTCGATATATAAATGCAAGTTAGAAAATAAAAAAAATTAGAAAAAATCTTAAATTTTATTAAATTTTTACTTGGATTCATTATTGAGCAAGCTTTTCTATCACTCATAAATATTGTGTAGTGTTAACGTAAGGTTGAAAGTGACCTTTTCATCTATCGGGCAGCCTTTATCGTGAATTAAATGAACGCTTTTAAGGTTAGTATTGACAGATATTAATGGTCTTTAAAAATGAATAAAAATTCTTAAAGAAATTTAACTTTCAGAAAGGTATTATACTATATTAAATGCAAAGAGTGACTTCTTTCATAAAATATGACCAAAGTTTGTTCATTTTTAAATAAAATAGACTTTTTCTCTCTTTCCACTAGTAGTTGCTATAGAAACTCTCTTAGATACACCTTTAGAGCGAGTCCATAGTTAAAAAAATATGGAAATAGCTAAGTTAATTAAAAATAAATTCTTAAGCTTAGCTTAAGTGAGGCTGATAGGAATGAACAGAGTGCCACACTGCGACGCATATGTACTGAGAAGTGAAAGGCGAATTGAGGGTTTTTGTTAGTAAAGTATATGAAAAGCTAATTCCGGCTAAATTACTACGGCTCAAGATATTTTTTTCGTAAATCCTTTTGCGGTCAAGCATAATAGCGTAGTACTGTCTCGCTGTTATAATAGTCTACTTTTCTTTGCCTTTTTATTAGTTTTTAATATCAACAGTCGTACCTTAATTTCCGCTACATCTGGTGCAACGGCTGGCGTAATAGGGCTGAAAAATCTCAAAGGATCCCTTTTCTTTGTTTTTACTTCCTTTCTTTCTGCTTTTCTACTACTTTTTAAAGCTAAAGGTATTTAATTTTTGAATAATAAATCACAATTTAAAAAGAAACTTAATAAAGAAGCGAATACTTACTTGTCTTAATTCTTTAAGTTTTTTCAGTATACCTTTGTCTTTTATTAATATAGATGGTCTTTTAAAACTTTAATATTCGTCTCTTAAGCGGTTATCACTGATGGTATAATTTAAGTAAAACCTACTCTTTACTTTTCGAGAGCCCTCGAATTAGCTACATATGGGGTCCTGGATAACCTATTGACTTATGTACTAGTATGGACATAAGTAACCCCTCAACTTATTAAGATAAAGCTTAAAAGGTAGCAAAAGAATTTTTTTTCTATTCATTTTGTGTTTGCTTCAAAATTTTTTAAAAAACGTGATGCTCTGAATATATCTTCAGATTTTAAAATCTTTTTGGCTCAAACTTTTATGTGACGTAGATATTTTTTAGCGCTCCTTGAGAACTTGGGAGACTTTTATAGTTTAATTGCCCTTTTGTAGCTATTGTAGCCCTTTTTAATTCCAGCTAATTAATATTAATGTTAGCGAGGAGGCTTTAATTTAACTTTTAGAATTCTTTTAAACTCTATTATAGCTGTTTTTAAAACCAACATAAACTTTGTTACCATTTCTCTTCATATATGTTTTGTACCACTATAAGTGCAGTTTATTAAAAAAAGCCATTCTTGATGATTATGCTTCGAAAACTTTTCCTTGTTAACTTTAAAGTATAAATTTATACATACATCACATAATAGCGGCTATTGAGGAACAAAATTCAGTAAACTTGTGACATAACAAATTCTCTGCCTGCTTATAAGTTAAATACGAAACATTGAGTATTAACTCACTATTTAAAAGTATTGAAAGCAAAATAATTACGCTAGTAACTACAGATGATAACTAGATTATAAAAAAATGAATTTCAAAGCGCTTTCCTTATAATTAACAAGTAATTTTTTATAGACTAGTATACGGTGTATGCCACGTTTACTAAAATATTGAAAGCCCAGCTCGCTGTAAAACTTATTGACTACTGCCTCGCGGAGCTTAAATTGTTGTCTTTTATAAGGTTTCTTTGCTACAAACAAGTGAGCTCTTGTTATCAAAAATTAAAAAAATTCCCATCCTCTCATAACCAAATTAAGAGTTTTACTCCCTAATTAAATCTACTTTAGGTTAAAAGTTATCTCAATGCAGGCAAAATAAAAAATGTTTAAGTAGCAATTTCCTACTTTTCCAAGAGATACTGAGAGAATATAGGAATTTCTTTAAAATAACGCAAATTTGCACTTCCTAAAAAAAAAACTTTTCATAATTGTTAAGGTGCTTGTATATAATTAGCACGTTGGCGCATAAAGAGACTCTTTTCAGTCAGCTGTCTGCGGGGGGGGGGCTACTTCTATGGAACCCTGCTAAGCAGGGGACGTTGCCTCCCACGATAAGCTTGTCCTACTTTATCGTTCAGCGCACTCAGAGTTTCGTCAAACTGAAACACCGCAAAAGAATGAACAGACTCGCTGTATTTTGCAATGTACAAGCTTTTTTTAATTAAGCTAATGATTAGCTCGAGCGGTGGATTAAATAGGAAGCTAACATACCTTTCCCATCTTAATGCAGTCCTGCTTAGTTAGGTAAGCAGCCAGCAAGGTCAAAAGAATTTGCTGGTGAGGCGGTTGGCTCTGAAAGAAATAAATAGCTAAATTTTTTAAAACCACGATTAGACCTTTTTGGTTCATGAGTTGCGATATTGGCAAGTTAAAAATTATAATTACTTTGACTGCGGATTAGAATGGAAAAAATATATAATTAAATTAGGAGAAAACGTGGTCCACCGTAGAATGAATGGGCTCTAAAATATTTTAAGCGAATAATAAAATCCAATAAATAACTATTACTACGGCTGAAGGTTTAAAGAAATTAAACAACTTTAGAATTTAATGATTAAATAAAAGAAGGGTAAATCTTACGCTAAACCATTGTTTTCGTAGTCCTCTTTTGCTCTTTCAATGGCTTGTCTAAAAAATTTGGGATGCAATGTGCATGTCTAGGTGAAATACTTGTGGAACATGAACATAGAGGGGTTTTTGTAGCTTTGTGAAAGAATGCAGTAGTTATATCGGCTAATTATTTAGGAATATTACGGATGTTGGATATTTCAGGTAAAAGCCAAAAAAAAAGTAATAGAGCAGGGACAGGAGAAAAGTTTCTTGATTATACACTCTAGGGGTTTACTATAATATTCTCATGGCTGTAGCTTACACATTATTTTTTTTAACCTTCTATGATGGTTAACCTTTTCATTAAAGAGTTTGTCAGCCATTTTAATTACCTCGAAACCGTCAAGCTTCAGTAATGAGCTGGTTCATCAAATACTGCGAAATTTCTATTTAATTCCTTCTGTGGAGATCATCGCACCCGTAAAGGTTAGTTAGTGGTATTTAATTTTTAGAAAAATTATCAGTAAATTCTTGTATTGGTCTGTTTAAGGTCTTATTTTTTTATGTTAGTATTTTGTTGGTAGCTTATCTTTGTTTTTTGGCTTAAATGAACACCTTAGAGTACAGTAGGACGTCAGATTTTTTCTGATCTTTGCTTAAACTCTTTTAGTGTTAGTTCAAATGGTATACCCGTCCTGAAATTAATTTAGCGAATCAGGTATGTCATAAGGTGCCATTTCCATAGGTTTTTTGGTTTTTTTTTTTTTTAAATTTGTTTATACTATTAGCTGAAAATTGATCAATTACATATTAATACTTCTTTAATCGTTGTTTTTTCATTCTAATCTATATTTCTTTCAGGTAGGGTAAAGGTAAGGTGGCAGAGCGTTGTGTTGTACGTATATGTCACCTTTTGGCAGTTAAATAGGAATATAAGGGTATATACTTGACATATCTAGATCGAAATCGTTAACCGGTTTATATGTTAAGATTTCAAAATTCATAGTAGCTAAGAACTTTTGGTGGTTTCACAGATTAAATCCTCTGGTAGTCGCACCTCTTATTTAGACATTAATAGTTCCAATAGGCCCTCCCAGACCCCTTGAGTTTTAAATTTTTACTTTTATATTAAATAAAAAAAATACTGTGAACACTGCGTCACGTAAAGCTCTACTGCAGTGTTTAAAAGGTAGTTCAGATTTTTTTAAAACACAGTACGTTGTATCGAATACTTCTTTTGCTTAACGTATGACGGAGAAAAGAAGAGGTCCGATAATTTTTTCATCTCATAGAGGGTGAATATTTATAACTTCAGGGGAAGAAATACAAAATGTACAAGTTGTGGGATAGATGTAGAAACACGTGCTAGCACATGAAAAAAAAGTGGACAGAGGTGGTATAATAAACTATGTTATATGCACCACGTGGAATGATTACGTGATTTATCAAAGTTAACTCCAACAACATATACTAAAGTGGATCCTTTAGCACTGTGGATAGTCGTAAACCTTATTGTTAAGAATCCTGGCATAGCCTACTGTTTACGAATTCGCTTCTTTATCGTTGCGTACTTTCTCGAGGAGGGCAGTAGGTATGACTCTGCTAATAAGTTTGTTGTGTTGCTTAGTCTAGCGAATTATAAGTTGTTTAATTTCTTCTTTATTCTTCGCAGATAGTATTCCAACATATTCTGGCTGCCTAACAACATTTGGTTGTGAGTTTCACTCCTTTCACTTACTTTCTGCCCATGCATTTTACTCTTTAAGCAGAGCTCGCAACTCTCATCATTAAAAAATTGTATGCTAAAAGAATCTATTGAGGCTTTGAGAGCCAATGTGTTCAAATCTGAAATGTTTAAACGGGTCTGGGAGGTGCGGAAAAAACAGAGCCCCCCCCCCCTCAATACACGCACACACGCGCGCACACCTTTATTTTAATACCTCCACCTATTGTAATTTGTGATTTTAGATTATTGTTACTTTGTTCTCTTAAATTAAATCACAATTTTGTTTTTTTAGTTGTTCGATCGAAATTTTGAAGTTTTCCAGCTTCACGTGCTCGTGCAACGTGTCATTGCTTACTGTCATTAGTCGCAGAAACTTATTTTATTGCGTACGCATATTATATTCGTCGACAGTTTATTGTACGGTCAAGAAACAAATGCGTAGAGACCATTAGAAGGCGCAAGCGCACTTTAGTTAATTGCGCAGATACATTATTCTTATTGCGTGCAGAAGCGGGTAGATCGCGTGGGTCGCAAGCTTCGACCTTAGCCGCGTTGCTGCCAAGTTAGTCGTGTTATTCGGCCTGGGAATTCCATAGGATCTTCATACTCTAAAGGGTAGCGCAGTGCATCTTAAAATAAGAACTGCTATGTTTTCTTCTACAAGGAAAGTTTCTTCCCACTGCCGACACCAGTTGGCAAGTGTTTCTAAATAACGTTATAGGTATGTCGCCGTAATATTGAGGGACTAAGGACGCGTAAACTGCGGTGTCATCGGCGTAAGTGGGTCGCGGGCGTGGGGGGGTTTTTAGAGGAAGGAATTTTTTGCATGTCGAGTGCGAAGAGCAGGGAGGAGAGCAATGAGACTTGCGGAACATTAGATGTTGGTAGGAGGCCCATTCTCACTGGAAGGCCCGCCCATATGGAAACGACGATAAAAGCTTTCAGAGTCCAACGGGGTACACCGCGTATACTTTTATAGGAAGTCGTGCCCTACGCGGACAAAGGCTTTTCCAATGTTTGAGATTCAAGTTGTCCAATCAACAAAGCCAAAAAAAAAGGTTGTTGTGTAGTCGAGTTCCTTTATCGAAATTCATATGACATTCCGGTAGCACTACTTTTGTTTCTACAACCCTCGTTCGGCGGAGTAAAAACATCCTACACAGTTTTGCCAGCTGCTGAACTTAGGCTAATGGGGCGATAGCTGCGAGGACCTAGTGATGCACGCAGAGTTTCATAATTCCAATGACGAGGAGGGTGAGAACAAGAGGAACGGAATTATGTTATTATAGGTAACCAAACCATTTATATAAATCCTTAAAATAGATTAAAAAAGCAATTTCATTTTTTTTATGTTTGTTAAAATTAAATTCAAAATTCTTTGGTTAAACATATTTAATTCGGTTTCATTTAGAAGATATGTCGAGGTCGATAATTACCATTTGTCATAATAATATTTTATTAATTTAACTCCTTCCTAAAAATGGTTTAGAGACTGTTAAGTTTATGATGTCGATAATTGGTTTACATTTAGATTATTAATTCTGTGCTGTACTTCTATTTTACGTATATGTGTTTTTATTTAAAAGAATCTTGGGTAGCAGCACAACTATCGCCACATTGCAGAAATTGCAAAACAGAAAAGGTGAATAATCGCTATAGGCGGCACTTTCTCAAATTTCATTAGTTATGCCATTGGGGTCAATTACCTTCTGACGCGTAAATGCAGTGGGACTTCATCAGCTGTGCTCGGTTTAAAAAGTCCGTCGCCAACGGTTGAAGGTTCATGAGCTCTTGCCTTCACCCCAATAGGTAGCTCAGGTTAGAGGTTCGCATTGAGCTGTAGTGGCTGGCGGAGATTGCCAACTTATCCTCTTCGCTTTCAATCACTATTACACCGTGGTTAAGTGGCGGAGCTGGTATGGTAGGGGTTTTCTATTCGTTGTTACAGAAGGTAAAGGGTGCCAACCATGGAACGCTTCTCTCTGTCCCCCAAATTTATAGCAACTT
Source organism: Zophobas morio (assembly GCF_036711695.1). Classification (NCBI taxonomy): domain Eukaryota; kingdom Metazoa; phylum Arthropoda; class Insecta; order Coleoptera; family Tenebrionidae; genus Zophobas; species Zophobas morio. The sequence continues at coordinate 98,232 of NW_026972206.1, read as the reverse complement.
ACCATATACGGCACCCGTTGTCAAGGGGCCAGGAGAGCGCAGCAGAATTTTGTTACCATAGGTCTGGCGACTTCGACGATGAGTAACTCGTTGTAGCGTCAACGTATATGGCGACAGGCATGTAAGGTTTGGCTGGCAAGGGCACGTTGCCCTCATAGGTTCCGAATAGTGGAGGCGAGAGGAGAAATTCCTACTGTCAGCGATCGCAGAGGTGATTATGACTTTAGCATGTTGTAAAGGCAGCAGGTCTATATTTTAAAACTTAGTCGACGGTTTTCTCAAATGTTAATTTTCACAGGTTACGTATGCAGCCATTGAAAACCAAAAAAAAAAGAGTCGCTTCTGTGGAAATCGACCCAAAACCTAAAGTAGACACGGTATGATTGGCTTTACGCATCTAATCTGCTGACTTTTACAGGTCTTAAATCCGGAAAACTGATTTATAATAATAAAAAATAATGTAATAGGGTATAGAAGATGTTTTAGGCTATATGATTTTAAATTTAGCAAGTTAAAAGTTTATATCATAAGTAAAAATCTCCTTGGGAGTACCACACCTACCACTAGAAAACCATAAAATAAAAAAAGAACATTTTGCCCTCGTGAATACAGTAAAAAAAATATTCCCATTGTTTTTTAATTTAAAATTTTTACTTAACTTATCTTAAGTTTTGCTTTTCACATATAAGCTCTATATAGTCAACAGTTATGGAAGTTATTCACACAAAAGGCTTATATTATATTAACTCTCTTTTGCAAATTTAGTTTAGTGGGCCACTAATATAATAATTAAGCGACATGGGGGTTTAGTACTTAACATGTGTGTTCATTAGGTATAAGGTATGCTTCAAAAACTGGTTTTAAGGTTTGAGTTGTTTTAAGTCTTTTCTTCTCCTTCTGCGTTATGGTCGTTGGGAAAAATAAAAAGTTAGGGAAAAAGGGAAAAGGAAAAAAGACGTAATGCGATTATTTAACTTTTTACCTTATTTTCCCAATTATCTACATTATTTTGAATTTTACTTTCTTCAGAATTGTATTAACCCCTCAAATTCTAAGATTTTTGACCTTTTTTTTTACTTTACCTTTTAAATTTGTATAGCTTTTTAACAATCTTTATAATATTGAGTAAAATTTTACACACATCTAGGTTTGATCCGTTTCTCCACAAAGAGTGGTATAATATTAGGGCGCCCACTCTTTTTTCTAACAGATTTGTGGGTAAAACACTCGTAACAAAATCTCAAGGAAAACGTATTCTTTTTATTGTTTTTTTTTTTGTTTTTAATATAATATGTTTATTGGAAGGTATTGCCTCTGATGATCTTAAAGGACGTGTTTACGAAGTTTGTCTTGCAGACTTACAGAATAATGAGGACTTATCTTATAGAAAAATTAAGCTGATCTGCGAGGAAGTTCAAGGAAGTACTTGTCTTCTTAACTATCATGGAATGAACTTAACTACAGACAAGCTTCGCTCACTTGTTAAAAAATGGCAGACTTTGATAGAAGCCCACGTTGATGTAAAGACTACCGACAACTATTATCTGAGGATGTTTTGCATTGGGTTCACCAAGAAGGCTAAGGATCAGCAAAAAAAGACCTCTTACGCTCAAACCTCTCAAGTTCGGGCTATTCGGAAAATTATGATGGAGCAAATGGCTAAAGAGGCGACTATCACCGATTTTAAGGAACTATGGAATAAGTTGATCACTGGTGATATTTGTGGCGATATAACCAAGCTGGCGCAAGGGATTTATCCTCTAAAAGACGTTTATATAAGAAAAGTTAAAGTTTTAAAGAAACCAAAGTATGACGCGGGCAGATTTTTTGATTTGCACGGGGAAACTACTTCATCTATTTTTAAGGGTAAGAAGGTTTCACGTCCAGGTTACAATTTATTTATTTTTTCTGATTTTTTAGTTATTATAATAACTTGTAGGAAAATTTGTTGAACCTGTGCCCAGTGATTCCATATAACTTCAATTTTCATTTCGAATAAATTGATGTTTAAGTGTTAAATGCAAAGTCTTCGATTTTTTAATTGATCTTTTGTTTTCAATTTTGTTCTAGTTGACATTCTTTTAATAGCCGGTTATTGTATTGAGCAACGAGTTAAAAGTCAAGGGGCTTAGAATATCATTTAACTAATAAATTAATCAGAGACCCTTAGTTAAAGCCTCAAGTGTAAGAATACTGGCATAAATAATGGCTAGTTAAATTCTTGTTTTCAAAACACTACCCCAAATACTATAAATATTTAGTGTATTGGAGAAGGTGCCAAAAAGCTATGCATTTGCCATGTTGGCTGCAAGGTGTAACCTAACACGGTGGTATGTAAAATTGGTAATATACAAAATGAGCGAACAATATTATAATAGCACTTACTATGTTCTGCCGCCTTAAAATAAAAGCAAATTTCAAACGTAAAGAAAGAGCGAGTCAACATAACTTAGTGAGTTTAATAGCCAGAACAAATTAATTTTGTTATAATTTACCCTTTTTCACCAGCAGTTTTAAGCATTAGCGTATTAAAAAAATTGGTTACGAAAGAATTAACTTAATTTTCAGCAATAAATATACTGCGTATATTTACTAGAGTTAAAACTAAGTGCTTCAGAAGTTTAAATAAAACAGGTGCAAAACCTTTAAATTTATTAAGGGCTTAACTTATATCAGAAAGGAAAGAATGCTTATCAAAACCAGTGAAAAACTATAACTGCTTTTTAATATCTTTTTATATTAGAGCAAAAGAAAAGTTAAAAAAAGAAAGTGGAAATCAAGTCTCTCTTTAGACATTTTATAATGCCCACATTGTTATTTAGAATAAAGTTCAGCTTGGATCGCACTATGATCCTTTCCATGTAGGGCAGCCATGGAGGCCTCCGAAGTGCCGAAAATTTCATAACTTATGAAATATGTAATTTTATTATTTCCCGGGCTATCTTTTTTTACCTCTTTTTCTACAGAGTGCACTTTATGGTCGTACGCATAAGTCTTCAGGCGCAAGCAAAACAGCGTATATTTATTTAAAACGGGGCCACATACCGGTCCACCGATAAATGCATACGTAAATATACGAATATGATTCTTAGAAGCTATTAAGACAAATTTGGGTTGGAATAAAGTTGGATCAATATTGTGCTTTAATGCAAGCTTAAGTACAATATCTAAAAATGGAGTAACGCTAATATTTTTAGAATACGCTCTATTTGAGTTTCTTTTTCTGGTGTTTCTAAACCGGATAAATATTTGTAAAGAGCTTCTTCGTTGCTCTTTAGAAGTTACTGGATTCAAAGTGGGGGGAGCTTTGGTCATTATAAACAAGCTCTTTCCCGTTATGTACCTATTAAGATCCCTATCCGCTTCTTCCTGGCTTGGATAATCAGAAAAACTTAGCTCAGAGGTCTCACCTAAAGTTAAAATAATTAAATTAGTTTCAGCTTTTTGAGGTTTTTTTACTCTTTCATTTATATAAAGGAAAGCACACTTTTCTAGATCACGTAATTCGCTGATTTGAAGCAATTTCTCAACTGTAATCGTAACTTATAAATATATTAAAAAAATATGTTTTTATCGTAGACGTTAAAAACGATGGAATCTAAATTCTTTTATATATATAAAAAATGCTATAATTATACTTTACGAATAAACGAAAATATTAAATCTTACGTGATATCATGTCATCTACTTTAAAATACTTATATAATAGTTATAACTTACTAGCTATAGGATGAAAGGGGTTACGTCTTCTACGTAAAAAAGTATAAAGCCGCTGATATTGTCAAGGTTAAGCAAAGTAGTTTCAAAATAAAAAAGAAAAACCTTTTTGAAAAGCAAGGAAGTGAAAGCGATTAAAATCCCCGTAATAATCAAGCCTATTTAGATATCCTTGACGATCGTGAAGCAACTCATTACTTGTTCATTTTCTCTACGCCAACTTCCTTGCGGTTGTCCTTTCCCTTAAAAAATATCTCGATGTCTGCGGTGACCCCCATTTTATAGTAATTGATCGAATTGTGATACAACTTATATGTTTTTGTTCGAATTTTTTTTTTAACTTAAAAATAACTGTATGCTTTAAAGCTAGTGTTATTACATGACCTTTGCTTTGTTCAATATAGTATGTATCTAATTATAAAATAGGATCTATTGAAAAGTAGAAACCTTTAATTTAAAAACGTCGCTCTCATTTTAGTTTTTATATTATTTCGTCGGTTGTACAAAATTTTTTTGAAGATATTGTTTTATAAAAAGAATTTTTTTGCTTACCGATAAAAGTTTATTATAAAGCTAACATCATAACATGCTTCTGAAATTAAAATAGATACTGTATCTATATAATAGAGTGTGTACAAAAAATAGAATTAAATATTTAAATTTATTTGAAATGTTGGAGTCAGGTAAACTAATAAAGGGCTAGTTTTATATAGTAATTCGAAGGATTGTAAAACAATTTTTTCGTAAACACTTGGTTTAGGAGAGACTGATGTATACTTTTTTAGTTAATATTATTACATTGCCTTTTATTAACCTAATTTATTATGTTCAAATATAAAAAAAAAAAAATTAAGTTACTTAAAAAGTTGAAGCCAAACTAACTAATTAATTGGTATAGCTCTGATTAGTTTTTAAGGAGCACTCAAATATTTTTGTTATCCAATTTTCGCGCTCATTGTTCTGCCTCTAACAATGATGATAATAGTTAGAGTTTAACAAAGACTAATAATATGAACAACAATTAAAATCTTAATCAGGAAGCAAGACCTTGATAACTTTTTTGAAACTTTAAAAAATTTTTATATATAGGGACAAAAAGAGTAATAAAAAAACAAAATCATACACTGTATATGCAGGTTAACATTTGTACGCTATAGAAAATACTAAAAACATTATTGTGCTAAACAAACTTTTGTTACAAAGAAAACTACAAACTTTCCATTCTATATGTTAAAAAATACATTTTGTAGTTTTTTCTAACATATACCATAGGGAAGTTTTATACTATATGCGGGCTATTTGGTTATACTCGCTTCAAAAATAGTTTTCCCTCAATCGATTAATTACTCTAAGCTATCGCTGGATTACTTTAAGCTTCGCAATAAAAACAGAATTTTTTTCTTTATTCACTTTTATTAATACTTATTTAAACTAGAGTCAAAATTCATTCGATAATTTACATATTGCTTTGCATTAAAAACAAAATTTTAAATATTTATTCATTTTTACTCGTACTTTATTAATGTGTAAAAACAATATACATTGGGTGATTTTCCCAAAGCTTTGGAAAGAAAAACAGAATTCCGCCCCCCCTCCATCTACCTGCGGTTAACGTAATCAGCACATGCACGATAAAATTCCCTTTTGGACTGAATTATTTTATACTTCACAATAAAAACCGGATTTTGTTTAAATTACTTTTACTTGCGCTCAACTTAATTACTCGACTATTATAAGTATCCGAGGAGAATTTCTGGTACCGAGTCTCCTACAAATATTCTGCGAAAAGATAAATAATACAGCAAAATAGAAGTTAATAAGTAACTAAATTTTTTGTTTGATTCCTTTCTTCTTGTAAAATTCCTTGTGTAAAAATATAAAAAGGTTTTTTTTTTTCAATATATTTTTTAAAATTACAAAATGCAAAATATAGAGGAGAATCATACTTTACAAAAAATTGCAGTCTTCTTAAAAAAGTTTTCTTTTCTTTATTAACTAAATTACTTGGAATTTTTACTTAAAAACTCACGAATAACAGAAGTCTTTATAATGTATAATGTAAAATTTTAAGAGCAATTCTTAAAAAAATATTGCATTCTTTTATTCCAAACAAAAGTGTACGATAAATAAAATCATTTAAAAAAATTTATTTTTATTGTAGGATTATTCACGAGCAAATAGTCTGAGCTAAAAATTCAGTTCGATTTCTAACGAGCTCCTTCAAAAGCTGCGCAAATAAATAACTATTTATTATTAAAAAATCTTAATAAAGAGCAATACAGTAATTTTGCATTATTGAATTAAAAATAATAAAAATTAGGTCATCTGTTAAAAATTTTAAATGTTTTCTAAAAATAATTTAATTAATATAAATTTAAAATCTTTTTTTTTAAAAAAATTAAAAATAATTATAATTTTACAAAACTTAAAGTAAATAAGCTATTAGAAATTTTAACTTCTGAAAATTATATTTTTTAATAAAAATTAGAATTTAGAAAAACAAAATCATTATATTAAAAAAAAAAAAAATAAAATGAGTCGTGGATTCTATAGAATTAAAGTAAATAAAATTTAAAAATTTTATAAATTCAAGTTTACCTATTTTGTAAGTTTATTTTAAACAAATATATTTAAATTCAAGTTTCTTTAAAAATAATTAAAAATACATAAATTTAAAAAAAAGTTATTAATTAAATATAAATTTTATTATTTTATAAACGATGTAAATAAGCATTTTATGGGATTTTTTAGAAATCTAATTTCTTTTAATAAGTAATAAGTTGTGTATTATAATAATATAAATATATTTTTTAAGAGCCTAACATTATTTAGCTTCTAAAGATATTATCATATTATTTTTAGTATAATTATAATTTCCAAAGGTAAACTTGAAAAATATTAATTTTTAACTTCCTTTATAAAAAAATTAAAAAAAAATCCAGATTAAAACTTTTTTGTAAAACGCATCTTTAAAAATTTATAAATTTTAAAGATACGACTTTATTATTAAATAAAAAAGTTGAATTCATAAATCTAAAAAAAATTTATAAAATGGATAATTCAGTTAGAAATCGAATAGATCTGTCAAAAACTTTTGAGTCATAAGCTATTTTTTATTTAAAAGTTCTTTTATGAAAGAAGTTCTGATGAATATTAACTAAAATAAATATTATATATAAAAAACAATAATAAGCTCCTATAAAAGTTATTATAAATTTATAGAGAAGCTTTTTAAAAATTAAAATTTTAAAAAAATTAAAAAAGTCAATTAGTGAAATTCTAAAATTTACGAAACGAGTTTTTTCCTATTCTTCACAAAAAAAATAATATTAATTTGGTGCCTTTCTAAAAATTCATTAACCGAGTTTTTTTCTATTCTTTAATAAAAAAAATATAATTTAGCAAAATTACTAAACAAGTTTTTGCTTCGATATAAAAATGACAAATTTTCATAATATAAATCTACATAAAAGTATATTATATAAAAATATAAATAAAGAACATATAAATAATTCAAAATCTGAATTTTATAAATATAATAACTAGAGTTTCTATATACTTTTGAAAAACTACTTTTACAATAATAAAAAAGATAAAAAAATTATTTGTAAACTTTTTTATATTAAGTTGTACTCAGAAGTTTTATTATAATAAAACTTTTGTAACATATTAAAAAGTCCTTAAAAACAAAATTAATACATAATTTTTATTTTAGTGTTGATTTATAATAGTTTATTAAAAGTCGTATTTATAGTTTTATCTAATATAAAAGTTATTTTATTTTATTATTATACATTTTTATTAAAAGTAATAAAATATGTTTCAAATATATTATATATATTACTATAAACGTTAAAAAATATAATAAACTACATAAATATCAAATAATAGTATATAATTAGAAAAGTGTGTAGGACAATATAAAAACTATAAAAAAAATAAATAACAATAAAATATGAGTTTCATAATGTTTTTCAATATATTTATAAATAAAATATAATAAAGAAGACTTAATCTAAAATAAAAATTTTAATGTAAAGTAAAAATATATATATTTTTTTAAAAAATAACATATATTAGAACATCGACAAAAAAATATAAATATTAAAATAAGAAGTAAATATTGAAACTTTCCTGAATTCATTAATGCTGTATAAAAAAAAATAAAAAAAGTTAAATTTAATAAACATTTTTAGATATAAAAAAATAAAAATGTTTATATCAAAATATATAATGAAACCTCATTATATAAAATTCATTACTATTATTAACTTTTTTTTACTAAATATATGCTTATCTATAGTTCTGATTATAACCACCTTTTTTTTTCTAAAGTTAATAATAATATAAATATTCAAAAACTTATAAAATAGAAATTAATATAAAAAAATTAAAAAATAATAATTCATTCAAATAATATAATCATAACTTTTTTTTTCATTACTATTCTATACGAATTATTACAATAATTAAAAATATACTGGTATTATAAAACTTAAAAAGTAAAGAATTTATATAATATACATTAGAAAATAATTATAATAAACTATTTTTTTTACTTCTAATTAATATAAAATAATTTATTGCATAATTAAATATATAAAAGTTAATAATAAATAAATAAAAATTATTATAAAACTCATAATAAAAATAAATTTATATTAAAAACATTTAAAGTATAAAAAGTTAATAATATTTATTATTAACATTTATAAAAAATTGATTATTTATAAGTATTTTCTATAAACTTTTATGTTCCAGAAAAAATAAATTAAATAAGTATAAAAAGTTAATAGCCAATATAAAAAATAAGTAATTAATAAATTCATGCAAAAAATAAATTAAAAATAATTATAAAATTGTACTCAGGAATTCCCATGCTGTGTTTTTTTTTACTTTTTATATATATTCTTTATAATTATTAAAGTAAATTTTTACGTATATTTTGTGATATTTGAATAATATTAATAGCTTTTTACTAAATAAATAATGTTATAAGAAGCAAATAACAAAATAAAATAACAATTATAATTATATTAATAATAAAATTTTTTAAAGTAAAGTTTTATATAAAAGTAATTCATTTAATAATATATAATAGCAATTATTAATATAATAACACTAATAAATGTTTTTTTAAAAGTAAACAAAAGTAATAAAAAAATTATAATAGAGGTATAATATAAGTATAATAATATTTCTCAGCTAAAAAAACTAAAATTCTAAATAAAAAGTAGTATTAACAAAATATTTTTTTCATTAATATCAAGTTTTACTTAAAACCAAATAAAATAAAAAATAAATATATTATATGAAGTTAATTAATAATAATAAAAAGTGACTATATAAAAACTTGGCAACCGTAAGATTTTGTGCCAAAAAAAAAAAAGTAATGGAAACTGCCAAAGCCACGTGACTTTGGCACAAGGAGGGAAGAAAGTAGATACAATTAAGTATATTGTGCCAAAAAAAGCACCGAATAGAAATCTTCGCAGCCCTTCATTGCCACTCGTAAAACCGAATCCATGTAGTCCGCATGCAAGCGAGATCCCATCTCTGATAATAATAATAAATATAATAGACAATGGTGTCATTAATATAAATATATAAATAATATAAACAGTAAAGCAAAGTTATGTATATCTTTCTAGTAAAAATAGCCAATAGAACCTGGCAGAGAACAATTTGTTGAGACCTGGGAAGCACGGCGAGCGTTAACTCAGGACCGTCAACAGTGAGTTCGAGATGATTCATATCTAATCAATAACAATGGTATTAGTAATAACTAAATAATAATAATACAGTAATAAATAGTAATGGTAATCATGGTAACTAGAATGGTATTAGTAATAAAATGAATTTAAAGATACAATAATATATTAAATGAATAGTAAAAAAAAGTATTAACAATTATAGCAACTAAAATAAGTTTAATACTAGTACAATAATTATGATAATATTTAAAATAGTAATAAGAAACAATAAAATTATATAATAATAATAATAAAAAAGAATGAAAGAATAATAAAACAGTGAATATCATAACAGCAACTATAATTAGTCACTCACTTATTATGTATATAGTAAAGTAAAATATTTACTGAGAAAATTAATAGTTAACAAAAAACAGTTAACAATAGTATAAAATTTTCGTAAAAGTTTTTTAAATATAACAATAAATAAATTAAAAATTAAAGGAAAAAGAAAAAATGTAAATAAAACAGTTGGAGTTAACTCTGATAAAGCACGTTCCCATGTGCATTACACCACATGTCCTTAACTCGTGGTCGTACCGCGTTCTCGCCTACATAGGTGTTACATGTTCCGTGCAGGTGATTTATGCATGTGCATGCCACGTGTTATAGCACATGTTTCATTGCTGTCCCACATTTTGTACTACTTCCCTAAATGCATAGGTATACCCTCCTACTACAGGACAATATATTAATCACTTCTCCTCTTTTTCTCTTAAAAACTTTTTAAGAAAATTATAAAAACATTTACAAATATATATTATTTAAGAAGCGACCATTATATAAAAAAATAATCAATAACTTATTTAGGTTTATAAAACAAAAAATTTTATATAAACATAACTATAAATTATTTAAAATATGAAAAGTGTATGGAATATGTAACGTGTATAAAAGAGACTAACTTAACACTCGAATAAGATTAGTAAAACATTTACCAATAACTAACTGATAAATTATGCGCCAATAAAAAAATTGTAATCCTTAACTAAAAACAGTTAATGGAGTTTTTAAAAAAATCACCAATAATAAGAGATAATAGTGCATAAATAAGTCGAAAAAGTTAACTTCATCCGTCGAATGCAATATATTTAATAATTTTTATAACTTGTGTCTTTGAAGTTGAGGCTTCCAAAAAAAAATTAAGGAAAAAGAATTGATATTACCGCACAATCCAACGGAACGGGTAGCAGTTCACTAATGGAAAACGCTAATCCAGCGCTCTTCAATATCATTGGCTTATAAAATTTACACACGAGGCATTAGTCGACAAAGAAAGAAGTTGCATAATGCTGCTATTCTTTAAGTTTGTAAAATAGTCGGTCATGTACACAAATTTTGCATAACCAGTACAAAACCTGTAAAATATGTTGAACGTCGTAAAGTTACACAGAGAAACGCGTTATAAAAATAACAAAACTTCATTTCCTTATATATAAAGTTTTTATTACCAGAAGTCGCTTAGTTGACTGGGGTTTTAAAAACGAATGGGACATACAAACGTTAAATAATGATCGCTGCTAATTGCTGATTGGTAAAAGACTTTTTTTCGAAAAATGGAAAACAGCCGAATAAGACGAAGTCTGCGCAATAAATGACAATATATAGATGATGTACATAAAAATAAAGCGCTATTGGTCATTCCATAATCAAAGATAATGTAGAAAATACATCCAATTAATATTGTGGTAATAGTAAAGATAATAGCTCACAATTTAAGTTTTGGGTGAGTTCTTTTTCCTTATTGAGGGTAATTTGCACACTTCTATTTTCTTGTTAATTATTGTTCATTATAATACGATGTTTATGAATATATACAATATTAATCATCGGATAAAAAGTTTCGAAGCGGCCAATGAGCGATTGACTTAGTTAAAAAGTACACATAAAACAAAAATCATTTGTTTAATACATTTACTAATTATTTCTTTTTAAAATAAATGCACGAAATAATAATAAAAGACGCCCGAAAGGGGAAAGAAAAAGGACCAAAAAGTCAGAAATTTCAATTAGGATCCAATAGGAAGGGATGATTTGAATGCTTTACATTAATAATTTTAAATTAATATAAATGGTGATCGGTTACTTAACCCCAAACTGCTTAAATTTTACATATCACGTTAAAAATGTAACACAAAACTTTTCAATAGTTAACCATTAAAAGTTATTAAAAATAAAAATAACGACCGACAATTGGTGTGTTTTCAACAAATCCGGCCGCACACCATACAACAAAATCTTTCATTGGCACACCTATTTGGAAGTTTATATTTTGAAATCACTTTATGTGTTAGATTTTTTTTTCAGATTTTATAATAAAACTTCTAATTAAGTTTTGTAAATTTTTGAGAAATAAGTAGTAATAACGAGACCCGCATCAATAAGTGCAAGAGAGACGCAAAAATAGCTGCACACTTAATTCCTTAATTATTGTATTATTTATGAATATTACAATCATTATTATTATTACCCCATCGGCTTGTATTATTTGTACGAAGATATCAATTTGTGAATTTGGGTACAAATTAGTCAAAATAGACTCCCCAAAAGTTTGTTGTATTAATAAGCCCAATTCCTGTGATCTGATTAAAAAAATAAAAGTAAAAAATTATTAATGAAATAAATAATATATGTAAAAAAAGTTTGTTTATTCCCGACAAAAATAAAATTGAAAAAAAAAAATGCATCTTAACAAAAGAGTTTGTTGGATACAAAATCCCAATAACGCCCTTTAAAATTATACCACTACAATTGTGGGCAAGACTTTATTTGCCTATTTCTGCTGGTAAATAACGCGTAACGCACGACCAATAAAATATATTTGCAATACAAAGAAATGTATTTTAATTAAAAAGTTAAAGTTTTATATTTAATAACAGCAACTTGACATAAAAGTGTCAACCAATGCGATTGGTTTATTAACGCACTGTTCTTAAAGCATTGCAGCAGTGCTTAGAAAAATGAGAAAAGTTTTTAACGCAAGTTATGTATACTTCTGTAATAGAAGAAAACGAAATAAATATTCTTTTCAGTATTATTTTTCCCAGTCAACCATCATTCATAATTTTTATATAACTTTTTTTTTTATAAAACTTTTTTCATATTATTTAGTTCTCTACTACCAAACGTTGGATTGGACAAAAAATAGCCCATAGAGATTCCACTAATCAACTTTCCCTCTATAACGTTTGTGTTATTTTACGTTAACATATCAAATAAAAATAAAAAGATCTGCAAAGCACAAAAAATAGTGAAGGCTCTCACTTTATGCGCTTTTTAGAAACACATATAAAATAAACTTATATAAATTTTAATTGGTCACAAATATTTTTATTATTTATTTTTTTTTAACAAAAATTTTTAATAATATTTATTTGTTTATTATTTAATAATATAAAAACTTCCAAACAATTATAAAAATAATATTTTTTTAAATATACGAATTAATTATCACTTTCTTTATTTTAGAAAAAATAATATGTTTTAAATTTTTATCATGATAAAAAAAGTTAACAATAATTATCTTTAAAACTTTTTTTAATGTAATAAACATAAAATTATTCAATTTATTACAATATTTTCATAATAAACTGAATAAATTATTTTTTATTTAATTAATTAAGAAATATCCAAAATTTTATAACAGAAATAGAAGGTATTATAATATGATGATTTATTTATTAACATAATTATAAAATTTTCTAAATATTTATAAAAAGTTATACAATAATTAAAAATTATATAATAATTTTTCTTTTCTGTTGGCAAATAAATAAGAATAGTTTTAAAAACCAAAAGATAATATAAAATAAATAAAGAAATGAAAGATATATTTTATAATAATGATAAAAGTAGATCTTAAATGATAAATAACTTAGAAGTTTTTAAAAATATAAATAAATATATATAATAATACCAAAAAGTATATATAAAAATATCAACAACTATAAGATTTTCATCAAGAAACTGTAAATTTTATTATTTTTTTATTATAATAAATTAAGAATTTTCCAAATATTGATAAAATTTTTAAAATAATTAAAAATAATAAAATTATGTTCTTTTTTATTATGGTTATAAAATTGTAAAAAATCGCAAAATTATATAAATATTTAATAATTTAAAAAATAGTAATTTTTCTATTATTATTACGATAAAAAGTAATACAAAATATGACAATTCAATGTTCATAAAATTCAAAATATTATTACAAAATTAATAAAAAATAAAATACGATATTTTGCATCAGTTTTTGATTCTAATAAAAAAAATTTCTCCAAACAAAAATAATTAATTACATTTTAATAAATAATCCATAAACAAACTTATTTATTTTATTACATTAATATTATATTATTAAAAGTTTACAATAAATATATTCAAATATAAAAATAAAAAAAGGAGGTTTTGCTATAATTTGAATTATTACATAATATTTTTACTTTTTATTATACAAGAGAATTATAGAAGTAAATAATAGATATAAATTTAATAAATGCTTCTGCTCTTAATACAAAAATCTAAAAAAAACAACATATAATATACTAAATATTATATATTTTAGTATATAAATAATAATACATAATATATAGATATATTTATACACTGTCTGACAAATAAATGAGGAAAATGATAATATACGTATATTTATATACATTTATATATATAATGAATACATAAAATTGTTTTATTATTATGTTCATAAATAAATAGTAATCCATAAAAAGGATAAAATATACTCTATTATTAATATAAATATCCTATGAGAAAAGAATTTTTTTGTTGCTTAAAAATAAATAAAAACTTAACAAGATAATATATTTTTAAAATAAATAAATTATAAAAAAGATTATTTTTTGTTGTTCATAAAAATTCTTAATAATATATAAAAAGATAATAAAGTGTAAACTTATTTATACTTTTAGTACTAATAAACTAAAAAAGAGTATCTTTAATTATAAAAAAATTGCTTATAATTTGTAAAAAAATAATAAAAAAATAATTAACCAGTTTTTATTAATCTACTAAAAAACAATATTTATTGCCCCTTTGGAACCACAAAAAGTAAGTGTTAATAAATATATAATAATGCATAATAATATAAATACTTTGAACTATAAAAGTATAAAAGAATATAAACACGTTAATAAATATATAATAGTACAAAAAAATATAAATATTTATAATAATAAACTATAAATATGAAAAAATATAATAAATAAATAGTAACACGTAAAAATATAAATATTTTTATTAATAAAACTATAAAAATGTTAAACACGTTAATAAAATATAATACAAAATATATATTTGTATTAATAATACTACAGATATAAGTAAACTAGTTAATAAAAACATAATTCAAAAAAAATAATGAATATTAAATAATAAAAAAACTATAAAAAATATATAAAAACGATATTAAATATTAATAATACATAAAAAATTATATTTAGTATTAAAAATGTTAATAAATAAATAATAATTCATAAAGAATAGATATAATAAAATTATATGAACGAATTATAAAAAAGTAGATTTTTAAATATTTTTAAGATAAATTAACTATAAAAAAGGGATGTCTTTATTTTTATTTATATAATAATATAAACGAAAAAAAATATATATAAATATAATCATTCAATAATTATGACTATAGAAAATAATTATTTTTTCTTTAAATAATTAATGATACATAAAAAAGACAAAAAAAATAATTTTTTATAAGTAGAATCTTTGATTTTTTAAAAATGGTTAAAAATATATAAAATGATAATAAAATATAAATATAAAAAGTTGTTTGAATATAATATAGAAAAAGAATATCATTTAGTTATAAATTTGTTTATAAGAATAACTACAATTATGAATTATGCCCTTTCTAAGAAAATGATTAGATTGGTAAATTTATAATAAAACTTAAAACTAGCTAATTATAAAAAGGAGAAAATTTTAAAAATATATAATTAGTAAAGCGAGTAGAAATATCAACAGTAAAAATTAAAAAATTATATAAAATATATGAAATCCCAATTTTTTAAAAAGATAAAATAGTTTTAAAAAAGATTTTTAATAAATCAAAGCAAATTTTAAATCAAATTTAGATAGAAATTAAGATTCTAATAAAAATTTAAATAATTAAAATAGTTAAATTTTAGAAAACTAAAGTTGCCTTTAAAATAAAGGATTTTTATAAACTAACTAAAATTATGATACAAAACACTTTAAAAAGCCCCTTTAAATAAATAATTATTAAGTGGTAATAAATATTAAAAGTAATTTATGTAATTTAGGCATGAAAAGACATTTTTAAATATAAAAAATTTTAAACGCTACTTTTATAATAATTTATAAAGAAATTTTTTCACCCCACCTGAGATCGCTTGTTGTTTCCGCCGTCTCTCGCCGGAAGAAAAGCTGGCCATTGAAAATTCAGAATTTAATACACAACGGCTGTAATTGGTATTTGAATTCGATGTTACCTGGTAAAAGAGAATGAGATATTCAAAAAAATATATATATAAAAATTTAATAATAATAAAAAAGTACTATTAACGTAATTTTATAATGTAATAACCAAAAATAAATTAAAAATTAAAAAATAAATTGTTTTTAATTGCTGAAAAAAATAAGTCGAATTGAAAGTAAAAATATAATTAAATGAGAGAGGGGAAAACTGCAACAATAATAACACTGTAAGGACCATATATCGAAGCCAGTGCTTTGGTACTTCCTTGTTCTACGTAGGCAGAGCCATCCGTCTGTTCAAAAACGCCCCAAGAAGAAATGTTTTGCGACGTAAATATATATATTTATATACGATATAGACGTGAATGAGGCAGAGAGAATAAAGTTTATAAATATATAAATTTAATTTTGTGTAAGCTACTCAAAGAAGTGAAGTTATTAATAAAACTAAATTAAATAAAAAAAAAGGAAATATTCTTAAATGAATTATTAATAAAATAGTATTAATCTTTAAAAAATATCCTGCACACCATCGAGTTTTAGAGCTGCAGTAAAATAGGATAATTATAATTAGTTTAAAAATATTAAATAAATATTTAGATTAAATATGTTTATTTTTTATAACAATGTAATTTTAAATAATTTTTTAAAAGATAATTTTAGATAAATTATTATGTAAAAAAATGTAAAAAAAGGTTAATAATTCTTTTATTATATATTAAAATATTTAACACCATATATATATATGCAAAAAAAAAAGAGTAAAGTTTATAATGATTCATATTATATGTATAAGCTACTCATCCCCCCTACAAACTTTCTTATTTTTTTAGGTCGTTTACCATCTAGCCTTAAGTCTTCCGGAGACAAGAATTCCAACTTTGTCTGTGTATATAATTTTATAATTTGAATTTATAAAAAAATAAAGGAACTAAGTTTAAAGTAACATCTCTGTTAGGTTGGTAGAAAGCTGAATAACTTAATTAAAATAAAAAGTTGACCAAAAAAATTTGTTTTTAATTTTATTTTTTCAAAGAACGTGTCAAGCAAAGAGGGTTCTTATAACTTTTCAGTATGTGACTTACACTTGTTATCGCTATGCTTTCTGCTTCAGGAGTTTTTAATATTTAAAACTTCTCCAGTTCGGAAGAAAAAGTTTAGTTTTTTGCTTTCCTTTAAGGTTGATGGATCAGTATACTAGTGAAGGGTTAGAAGTTTTTTAAAATTCATTGATAATATCCTGGAAAAAGTCAAGCAGGTTGAACAAGAAGGCCTCGAGTATTACGATACTTTGTAATGTCTTTAAAAACAAGTATTACTATACTTCGGATATCAGCTTATATAAAATAAAATATCAATAGAGATTGTTTAGCCCCTAATGAAAAAGTAAAAAGGTTTCGTCTAAAATGCTTGAATTCAATTTTATTTTTGAAAAAAGAACTAGAAAAAGATGAATACATACGATACTTTAATATTCCCCCTGTACGTTTACATTTATGGCATCGACGTTTTTATATAAAATTTAGTTCCTATTACAATATTATTTAGTCATACTTATGTATAATCTTTTATAAGATGGAAGAAAACGTTGAACTGTCCCTGGAAAGTGCCAAAGAATATTCAAGAAATTTAAAAGAAAAAAGTAATGCACTTCTCGGGAAGGTGCGGGTAGCAAAGGAAGTATTTAACAAACTTTAAAATGAGTCGAATAGCTTTATTTTATTATATTCTAGTTTTAATAAAGGGTTATCGACGATATTTTTTATATAAAAACTTTAATTGAAAGTATAGTTTATTTGTAATAGTATACAGCAGAATCTACCCATTTTTTCAAGTTTTGGGAATTGTATACCATTTTTATACCTTCCGTTTGTTTTGCATAACTGCAAATAAAAATTTATTAAAATTTTCTATACAATAAAGCTGTGTACTTTGTTTTCTTTCAATTTTATAAAAAGTTTACTCACAAATATTAAGATTAAAATAGATCTATATAAAGCTTTATTATTTCCAAAAGGTTTTTAAAGCTTCTTTTTCTTTTTTTAAAGCTTCTTTTTCTTTTTTTAAAGCTTCTTTTTCTTTTTTTAAAGCTTCTTTTTCTTTTTTTAAAGCCTTTCTAATAGAATGTGCAAGGTTAAAAAATCAAAAATAATTAATTTTCTTAGAGTCGCTTAACACAAGGTGTATAGCTAAAACTCTTTTAGGGGGTTGAGCTTTTATGCAAGAACAGGAAATTTCATAAAAGAGAAATAATCGACTTGAAAAGAATATTAAAATTAAAGTCTTTTGCAATAACAACTAAAAATAGTCATCCTTCAGTTATAAGTGGAACCCCAACTTAAGAAAAGATGTGCATAAAACAAGAAAAGTAGTAACACAATTTAGTACAGTTATCTTAGAATCCAAAAATTAATAAAATTCAAAAAATAGTTAGCTTGAGTTTTGTAAAATCAATTCATTAATTTAAAAAGTGACCAATTTACAAGACGTCGCGGGAATATTGACTATTTTTGTAATGTTTATAAAAATTAAAAAGCTAGTTCTCTCAGGTTGACTACACTTTGATAAAATAATATTTAATTGTAGAGAACTACAAAGTAATATAAAAACTGATATAAAAACATACTTTCATTTTCTATATAAAAAGTTTTGAAAAATTTAAAAATTTGGAAAGATTGTTTGAATCGATATTTTCCCATTGAACTTAATGTTAAGGCCAAGAGATCAGAACTGGCCGTCAATTGAAGAGAAATAAAAATTTAAAACGTAAATCGTTAAAGTAAGGAATCATATTTTAATAAATAAGATTTTATAAAATGTAATAAACCGAAAATCGGCTAAAAAACGGAGTGTAATGTTTAATTCACCTCCCCAATTAAATAAGGTTAACCCTAAAGTACTATATAAACGTTATATAGTAATTATAGTTGAATTGCTAAAACTCTGCCATATTTTTAACTGAAAAAATAAATTAAAAATTGTAAAATTATTCTTAGCCGGACCACAGAAATATATAATAAACTAAACTGCAACGTTAAAAAATATTAACAGCCCTTTTAAAAAATTAACAAAAACCACACTTAACTTTTCAAAAATTTCTAAAGTCACTTTCATTATAAAAAACGCTATATTTAACATCCTAAACTTTGCTCCTAAATTTAATTTTGCACGTATAAAATTCCATAAATTTCAACTTTTTTATTCAATTAATTTATTAACCTTGGCCAGAACTAAGAAATCTATAATAAACTAAACTGCGCCTAATGACAGAATATAAAGAAAATGAGTTACTACAAAAGGGTTATCATGTGAAAGTACTTCTAAAGAACCATCTGCAGGTATACCTCCGGGGAAACCTCCTAACATGAATAAAAACACAAAAGCTAAAGCAAATAGCATTGAGGTATTAAATTTAATTTGACTCCCAAACAAAGTAGCTAAGCAAGAGAAAATCTTGACGTTAGTAGGTACAGCAATTACCAAGGTAGCTAATGTAAAATAAACCCTGGAACCGGTTGAACGCTAAATAAATGATGACTTCAAACTATTCAACCTGTTACACCAATAGAGGTCATAGCTAAAATCATACCAAAAGGCCCGAATACAGGCTTTAAGGTATAATTAGTCATGTTTAAAGATATCAAACCAAAAGCAGGCAGAGCAATGATATAAACCTCTGGATGACCAAAGACTCAAAATAATTGCACTCATAAGGGGATCTCCTCCTGCTGCTGAGTCGGAAAAATTAGTATTAATGTTCCTATCTAATAAAAGTATAGTTAAAGCAGAAGTTAGGTGCAATACTAGACTTAAGAATCTGTAAATTTTTATAAACACTATACTCTACTTCTAAATTAATTTGTAAACGTAAAAAAATTCCATAAAGTCAATTTGATTAATTTATAATAGTTTAGCCTTAATTTTTGCGCAATAATCAGTACACAATTTACGAGTAAAGCATGCTCCGTGGCCTAAAAATTTCTCCTTTTTTTTTGTAAGGACTTTTAATAATTTAGTTCAGTACAGCTAAACAATCTTCGCCTTAATTTAAAAAAATTTTTTATTTGCGAAGGTAATGGAAAATGTAAAAAAAAAAATTACTTTATTTACAAATCAATACATAAAATTTTTTACTTTATTTACTATTAATACATAAAAATGTGCCTAACTTAATTATGAATTTAAAAATTTAAAAATTAATTTTTATCAAAATCAGTATTAATGCCGTTTAAAATTAAAAATTCCAACTTGATTCGCAAACTTGAAGATTTAATTCTAACTTTCACTTAATTTAATATTTAAAATGCTTTCTTTGATGCAAAACACTAACTTATGATAAACTTAACTAAACTAAATTATTAGCTCATCGTTATATACGAACTTTAATAATTAATTAATTAAGAGAAGTGAATGCTACTATATTTAGATTATTTATCAAAAAAAAAGTTACTTAGCACTAAGTTCTCTTAATTGTTTAATATAAAATTAAATCTTTTAAAAATTAAATCTTTTAAAATTACAAATTTAATTTTCTGGTAGAGCGAATAAGCTTTTATTTTTTTAATTCCCAAAACGATTTTTTTTCAAGTGCCTTTTACTATAAATTTAAAATTGTAAAATTAAGTTTACATATTAATAAATTTACTTTTTTAATAAACTTATTAAAATAAGTTCCATAACAATAAACCAGAAAAAGAATCTAGAAATTGACATTTAATGCTAAAACTACGTAATAATTTAAGCAAAAAAAGTTATTAAGGCAATCTGCACTGAAAATAAAACTAAATTTAATAAAATATATAATAATTATTCATTAAAAATACTTTTAAATATTTTTAATTAACTATTTATAAAATTGTATAAATAAAATAATTTTTATAAGCAACGTTGCATAACATTTTATTATTCACCTCAAATACTTAAAATAACTTTAAAGAATTTGAAGTAAAAATTTTAAAATATATTAGGTACAATAGTACTTTGAAACTAAATTGCTACTAAAATTTAATTAAAGTAAAAAAAAAGAAGTAAAACTTTGAACAGCGCTAATTTTTATTATAAACGGTTTGAAGATTAACTGAATCAACAGGATTCAAGGCCTGCAAAAAAAAACTTAAAAGCAGAAACAATACTAATTACACAAAATCAGATAAAAAAGTTCCAAGCTTCTAACAAAATAAAAAAATTTTAAAAAAAGATTAGTAACTATTATATCAGCGGAATCCTTCTGGGTATTTTGCAAGGCAGTTGACCGTTCCAGTGGCTTTGAGGAATTTCTTATAAATGTCAGAAGAAAGTTGGTCATAACCATTCCAACAACTATCAAAACACCGAAAAACTTTTCCGTAACATGAAAAATTAATTTAAACAGAATTAAAAAAATTCAAATACCATTGATTTATAAGAAAGCGGTTCTATAAAGCTATTAATGGTGCTTCCCAGCGTCTCAAAGGAAACGCGCCCCCTCGCAACAATTCCCGGATCCCGATTCATGCAGCGCTCCCACTCTGTACACGCCTGCTGAAGCCCAGGAAGGCGATCCTCCACGTTGCATCGGTTAGCGCGGTAATGGCGCAAACAGTCACTTATCTCGTCCATTACAATCCGAGCTTGTTCTTGAACTTTACTCTCGATGTCAGACTTTATTGATAATAATAAATAATGTTCAAAGACACTCGACCAGCTAATAAGAAATAATAACCTTTATAACAAGAACCAGTTGAACTAGTAAGAAAATCAACAAACCAATTAAAAATGCGCTGAAAAGGACCTGAAGATAACTTATTATTATAGTTATTAGGGTTGTGCGGAAATACAAAAAGGTTAAGAAAAACAAAGCTTACCCAAGCAATAAAAAAGGAGCGTAAGGCCGAAATAAATTAAAGTTGACAGAAGAATCATTTTTACTTGTGTGACACTCATTACAACTGGAATTGCAAGTTTTACTATTACTATAGGCCCCCCTTTTCTAGTAATATATAGACATAATTTATATTTAGTACTGGTAAAACATAGTTAATTTAAAATTAATATATATGCCTTTAAAAATTCTTGGGTAATGTAATAATTTCTCGGCAAGAACTGTATACTAGTCCTACAGCTTGAAGGGCGATAAATTTTGGGCGATCTCTTTGGTTTAGGAGTTAAATAATTAACAGATTGAAGCGGTAGTCTACTAATAGTTTTTGAAGACACAGACGGGCTTGGCGTATGACTTTGAAAGGGAATGGACAAGATCTTAGCTTTACCCTTATTTTTTACAATTTTCCCAGAGTCATCAATGTTTACATTGAGTTTTGATGGCTCACCTAAGTTCAAAGAAGAAATTTTTGATAAAAGAGAGGGTCTATCCCTTGTTTCCAACACTTGCTTATTAGAATTAACTTATAAGAAAAAGTAAAGGTACTTAGAAAAAAAGTATATAAGCAATAAAAAAAACCTTGTGTATCATTGTTTATAATAGAGCCTTCACTATCTAAAGAAAGAATTTTAGGGCGAGGATTTGAGAAAAGTTTTGATTTTTCCCAAGATTCGTAATCTTCTTTACTAATATCAAGTTCCATTGGTGTATCATCACTAGCTCGGTTTTCCATTATCATGTGTACAAATATTAAACCAAAACAGCCGACATTCAAAAAAAAAAATTATTCCAGAAATATTTTAGATTCTACTAAGTCGCTAATTAAAAATAAAAGGCACTCAACCTTTTAAACCTGGAAAAAGCCAAGCCCGCCCGTATATAAGAAGAGTAATGTCAGGACCTAGCGAAGGGCGAGCGATCCACAGGTTGTGGACGACCCCATTTTCAGACCCTCTTTCTCGCTCTAACGGAGACCATTTGCGCTACTCGCAAGCGCAAGACGAGAGCACGGTATTCCGCCCCGCTAACAGAATGCAACGAAATTCTTAAGGGGGCTCGACGCCAAGCAATAAATAGATTAGTCTGAACGCCTTGAAATACGGGAATATGGCCAATATCACTTGTGGATTGCCCTCGCACTATGCATATTGATAATGTAACGTCGTTACCGTCCTTGACAAGAACTGCGTGGTTACTGCGTTGGTGTTGAGATTTTTAAATAGTATACCTAAATATGTTTATTAGGAGAGCGCTTTGCAGAGAGAAGGTTATATAAGTCATGTTATTTTTTATTAAGTTGTATAAAATTAAAGTTCTTTTTCTACTTTTTGTTGTTTGCCACTATTTTTTTTAATTAGATGTTCAACCTGAACTCATATAAAAATTTCTCTCGGCTCTTTTCCAGCGAAACATCTTCAGGAATTGGAACCGTCAAACTCTCTTTTGGCTCTCCTGGTTTTCGATATTTATATTATTAGTTTTGGAAACTCCCAAATGCCGAACGTAAGTAGTAATATTATTTCATTGTTATTATCCAGGCGTTTCTCTCTTTGTAAACGAAGAAGTAAGCGGAGTTACAGTGCCCGGAATGGAAGGCGATTTTGAAATTGTCGGCAAGCATATACCCACACTCGCTGTTCTTCGCCCTGGAGTAGTTAAAGTTGCCACCACCCAAGGAAGAACACAGTCTTATTTTGGTTTTTATTATAAAAAACATTCTAAGTTCTCAATAAAAATAAATTTTCATTTTTTTTTTTGTATTTATTTTTTCCTTACAAGTTTCTAGTGGTACAGTAACAGTGAACGCTGATGGAAGCGTTCAAGTTTCCGTAGAGGAACTTTGCGAAAAAAAAGATATTGACATCTCGAAAGTTCAAAATGCGTTGGCATCTTATTTAAAAATGATTAACGAAGGTGACGAGCAAAAAAAGGTGCATTTTTTTTTTAAAAAACCTTTACAATTTTTTACTAGATTTTTGTAAATAACTTTTAACTGGAAATGTTTGACCTTAATATTTTTACTATTTTCGAATAAATAATTAATCTGTCGGTTGCTTACTACAACTTATTTGTTAACAAACCTTTCAAATTTTTTTATATAGGCAAAAAGCTTGATTGGACAGGAAGTTTATAGAGCAATGCTAGCCTTTGCTGAAGAAAAATGACGTGCTTATAAGAACATTAAATAATAGAATTTAATAAAAGGCCTATATTTTAGAGCTTTCATAAAAATTTTTAAAAATTATTAAGTTGATGAACTTTAAGCCTTTACAACCGAATTATAATTTATAAAAATTTTTTAAAAAAAAATTTTATTTAAATCTTGTGAAAAGGTAAATTGCTGTGGGATAAAGTAAGCAAGCGAACTAGTCGAATTAATAACATTATTTTTTTTTAATTTTTTTTTGGTTTTTGAACTTTCCTTCTTAGTTATTCCTGGTGGAAGCCAGTCGTCTTGGACAGATAATTTTTTATTTTCCGTTTCTTTAGACTGAATTTCCGGTTTTTTTAAAACTGCAACATCCAAGTTAAATAAATTTCAATAAAAAAATATTAATCTGAACCTACCGGCAGTAGATATGGGGGTTATAAAAAGATAAATGAAAGCAAAAAAGAGACCTAAAAAAGATTTAAATTAACTCAGCATGGTAGTCAGCCCAATAGATTTTAATTTAAAATTTTTTCTAAATAATTAATTAAAAATATTTTAAACCACAGAGCATAGACAGCATAAAAGTAGTTTGGAGGTCTAAACCAGAATCTTCTAAAAAATTGACAGTATCATTAAAAATGGCATCAGTATATCCCACACCTTTTAAGCAAATTATAAACAATCATAAACTTATACATGCTTTGTAATTTTTTAAAAGATATAAAGTTTTACTTTAAAACAATCTTGTAACCTTCTTGATCATGGTAACGAATTAATATAGTCATCCCATAATATTGGGGGATTAATAACTTTGCTTGGTTTAAAGGAGTACTCTAGCGACAACTCTTGGCGGCTTCGAACTTGCTGATAAAGAAGTTCTTTTGAAAACTGTTAACCAAATATAATTTATAAAAAAATTAATATTTTTCTTTTTGTACAATTGTAATTTTAAAATAGCGGCTCAGGGAGTCTCATGTAATTGTACGTTATGCAATCTCAAAGGCCAATATAAAGGATGCCTAAGGGAAGCTTGGATTGCTTCAACGGTAAAAATAGTTTTTTTGGCGATATTTTTCACACCGATTAAAAGTGTAGTGCTTTTTCCCAGTGTAAAAACTATAAAGTTAAGCGTAAAAAACGCTAGATAAAAAACTGTTTATAGATGATTACACCGTTATCCCTGCTCATGGGGAAAAGCGACTTAATTATAAAGTGAGGATGACGCTTAATCTTATAAAAAAAAGATCTTATTATAATAAAGTATAGTATAAATGGATATGTTACGTGATCTCCTCCCAAAATGTCCTCAAACAGTTCATAGTCGGCTATATGATCTTCCACGACTTCACCTTGT
The DNA here is from genome assembly GCF_036711695.1 of Zophobas morio. Taxonomy (NCBI): domain Eukaryota; kingdom Metazoa; phylum Arthropoda; class Insecta; order Coleoptera; family Tenebrionidae; genus Zophobas; species Zophobas morio. The sequence continues at coordinate 72,928 of NW_026972206.1, read as the reverse complement.
AAATAGACTAAATCATCGTATCAATACCAGTAATTACAAAGTATAAGTATTAAGTATAATATTTAGTAAGTTCATAATAGGGTAAGAGGTAATTATTAAAACCTACTCGGCACAAGACTAAACTTGAGAAGTAAAAAACCGAAAGCAAAAAAAGAAGCAATAAAGTTAACAAAGCGAAAAAAGGTATTACGTAGTGAGGTCACTAAGTATAGAAGAGAGACCAATTGAAAAGAAATCATTCCACCTATACTAATTTTCACCTTTACTTGTAACAAACGCTTTTTAACTAAATATTGACACAGACTACGTGAGCTTTTATGACTAACCGTACACGATTGATGTAGCCTTCCAAGAGGGTTGTTAGTAAATACCAAAGGATAACACCGTTAGCTATTTGGACCCGATTGTTCTTTGTTTAACGCTTTAAAAAGCACGTGACATACTTATATACCTATCCACAGGATTATGGCCTGATATATTCTGCTTCCAAGTGCGACGAAGAGCTAAGCATCCTTAATAACAATTTTTATGCTCATCCTCTGGTTGTGTTATTAACCTCTGATGCAAGCGAAACACCTGGGAGTCACCATCGACAACAAAATTTTGTGTCGGTATACTGGGGAAGCCTAAATCGTGATTAAAGAGGTTTTACTCCTTACTATGCAGCAAGGGCAAGCTATTACTGCGATAAACGACGGTTTGTATGTGTTTTGAATGGATTTAGCAAGATCTGTTTTTCCCAAGAGGACGTTTAACTTATATACCTGCAAAAGAAGAAGAGAAAATAATTATTTGCGTGCTCATTACAACTAAATTAGGTTAATATTTTATGTTAGCAATTGTTGGCGTTAACTTTATTAAAACCCTCAAATTATAATAATTTAAAGATAAACGTATTTATCTAATAAGGCATTAGAAAGCGCTAAGCATACTGTCTCCTTAGCACCTAAGAGGTGTGCTATTTCTATTTATATCCGCGGGCATGTCCGAGCCGCACGTGGCCTCCTAAAGCAATACAGTAAACTGTTTCTTCGTTAAGCCCTGTAGTCTTCATTTAATAAAAGGTGAGAAAAAACGATAAGGCAGGAGCGATAACCTGCTTACTATAACCGTCCTATGGTACAAACGCTACAGAAAAATCTCTGAATTTAGGGGGCACCACGAGAATCCAAGGGTGTGGCAGTTGCTATATACTCCTTCCTAATAACGATTCCACAAATGTCACAGGAATTACTAACCGCCTGTTTTTATGTCCATTTTAATATAAGGCTTAACCTTAGTGGGGCTTAAATTACCATAGGAGATCAAAGCGAGCATAGATAAGTGTTGCAAAAGGGAGTTTGAAATACTATTGTCAGCTTCCTAAAAATAATTTCGGTATTAAGCCTCTGGAACCAAGGTAGACCTAGTGTTAGCGTTAATCCCCCAAATTGGTAAGCAAGCAATTAACTGCTTTTAAATAGAAGTCTACAGTGAACATAAGAGGGTGAGTAATGTATCTTATAGGGGCCTTTACTTAAGGACCCATCAGAGAACATGCCAGCAAGGGGCTTAAGAAGAAGTGTTATTCCTACGATTTTAATAGACGCCGCGAATACAATTTGTGAGGAATTTTGTTTTAGAGAGCTGGCAACAAGCAACCCCAAAGACAGAGAAGTACAAAACTGTTCTAAGGTAGTCACCTTTTCAAACTGTTATAATGAATCCTGGGCACGTTTACAGCATTTCTTTCAAATTAGGACGCTTAACTACTTTATGAAAAAGTTATCCACCTGGTAACAGTAGGTATCGATCTCTATCTCTCCGGCGTAAAAAGCTGAAAGTGAGGTAGTAGAGGTACTCGAAAAAAGGCGTCTTTCTCTTTTTTTTCACCTAATCTTCTATCCAGATGAATCCATAATAATTGCAGGCTCTCCAAGTATTATAGTAGTTTCAGGCTACTAAGCAGAATGTATCCTTAATCTTTTCATTAATTTCTCTATTATATCGTTTTTAAGGGCAGCTATATTGTTCTAAAACTTCAAGTGGTAGATTGCTCTCAGTAAAACCGGCTGGAAAAGGAGTGCCTGCAAATAAACTTAAAAAAGAATCCCTTGCTCCTTTTTCTTCCTCCACCGAACAAAAACTTGCTGTGTGTGCATAAGAAAAATTTTAAAAAGTGCACATTTTTTTTTAGATCTGGCATACTACGGTCGGTTCTTCTTTAGACCTTGAGCCCTTAATCTGAATTACCCTCTTCAGCAGGGGTTGGAGCAGGAGTGTCCACCCCTGTACGCGATATAGAGCTATCATGACCCCCTCGAAAGGTTGAAAAAGCGAAAAATATCGGGCTCAGACACCCACCATTCGACCTAGTGTGGTGCAAAACCGCTAAAAATCACCACCAGGAGAGGCAGCCCTAGGCTGAAGTCACCTAGAGACACCGGCCAGCACCACTGCTAGCCCGGCCTCCCTGACTATGAGCTCCTAACCGGGAGGGAGGAACAAAGTGCACTTTTCTAGCGTGGAAGACCTTTTCTACCCTTTTTTCTAGTTGGTTGGAAAAATATTTTCTAGGGTTTTGGGAAGAGATAATAGTTAACTTTGTGAATTTCTTAGTTTAAAAGTAGGGAGTTATGGTTTATAAAACTGGCTTTTTTGACTAAGCTGAATGAGTGGTATACAGTTTGGAGAGGTTAAATCCAAACTCCAGTAATCTTTTTTTTTTCGATAAGATTTTTATGTACCTTTAAAAAGCGCCAAGCAGGATAGGTTTAAACTGGAGGCTAACAAGGGCCTGGTCGAGCCCAAGACAACGCATTCTTCGCGCTCCGCACAGTCGCTAAGAATTTCGCCTTTATTTCATACTTTGCTATACCAGTGGATAGTCTTACAATTTAAACTTTGCACGTAAAACTGATTAAAATATTTACATTCTTTTCCATTTAGCATTTCCTGCCAGATAAAAAAAAGCAATAGCAACTCTCTTTGCGCCATGTATGTTTACAGGGGTCGCAGTAACCTCTATAATAGTGGTAATATTGTATACAACTGTAAAATGAATAGCCTGCATTTTTGGCACTTTTAGTACTAAAATTTTAAATTTACCGTTAGTTTGTTTTGAAGTTGGTATTTGTTGAAACAAATAACGTTTTTAAAATAATTAGTTAATTTTACCTTAATATCTTGTAAAAGGAAGGGCAAGTATACAATATAACTACGTGTTAAGCATGAAACATCTTTTAACCGTAACGTTTCATTAGCTAAAAGGCATTGCGTAACTTCGATTTGGCTGTCCATTTCATAAATTTAAGTTTGTTTAGTGCTTCATAGGTACAACGATTACTTTCACACACAGACCCTTTTATTAAAGAAAGCAGAGTTCAGTAACCTATTTAGTAGACGGAGCTTCCCCATAGACTGAAATATCTGTGAACGAGGTAAGAACCAAGCATATTGTGCTTGAAAATCTTTATCTCTTCAACATAGCAGTTGCGAATAGTATGACTCTTCAGGGCGAGCTATCATCAACTAAAATCAGTGATGATTGTTGTGACCAGTCATGCCAAATATATTATAAACAAGAAAAAGAAGAAAGTATATGTGATCAAAATTCTATTAGTTATGACTCTTTTATAGAAGGCGCTTTAAAGGAGGAAAACTTTTTGGAAAAACCTTTTGATCTAAGCAGTTCACTTGTTGATAGCAATTTATCGCATAGCTTCGCTTGTAGCGAGCTAGAAAATCAAAATTTTAGTAGAAGCCAAAATTTAAGTGAGCCTTTTGTTAAAAATAATATTGATACTATTACGTCTGAAGATGACAGCGCTACTTTAAACCAAATGAATAATAATTCTTCATATAATAACAACATTAAAGCCCGTGAGTCAAATATTGAAGCTTACAAAATTTTGCCCACTGTTAACTTAAAAATACGAGCGAATATCAATCTTGACAATGGTTTATTTATGCTTTTTCTTACTTACAGTTAAAAAAAATTTTATAAAGTAAAAGATTGCGTTTCCTATATAAACCAATTACAAATGGTCAACTATGCTTTAAAGCTCAAACTTTTATATTATGAAAATTTTCTTGTAAAAACGGATGGGGTAAGTAATATTTTTTGTTGGTCCATTGCTAAAAAACATTTTCATATTTATCAATTTTTCTTTAAAATAATTTGTTTTAAGCTAAGATTTTAATCTAAAATAAAAATTGTTCAACTTCGGTTTATCAAGTGACTTTTTTATAACTATAAATTGTTATAAAATTTTTAAATTTTCCAAAAAACTTGTTAATATTCTCCTATAGTTATTGTATTCTCGTTAAAAATATTGCTGCTTATAAAGTTTGTATTTTTTAGATATATTGTTTTGACCACTTTCTATAATGAATAGCTTTAACGTTTTTGAAATTTAAATACCTTTATTATTATTTTTTCCGGTTTTAATCTATCTAGCTTTTTCCAGTTTTATAAATCACTTTATTGTTAGTTACAAATATTAATTTTAATTTTATTAATAAGAAGTGGGAGAATAGAGATTTTCTGGTTCAAGAAAATGTCATCCTAAAGCGCATTAGATCTAGGTAGTATTTTATATATTAGCCCTGCTTTAACTTTTGTTAATTTATTAGAAATAATTAATTTTTTTATTATTTATTATATACTTCTTTTTATATAGAATTAAAGGAGAAGTAGGTCGGCTTTTTGAGCTGACCGCGAGCGATCGTAGCAGAGGTCCAAGCTTACTTTTTTGTATACGTGAGCTCATAAATACCGCTTTGTTATAAAGGATGCAGCTATGATGAAGTAAAAGAGGTTTACGACGTTGTATTTATGCATCAAGATGAAATCTACTCGACTCTGTGGGAACAGCCAAATCCCGCTGGGAGTGCCTGCAAAGTTTTATTCGCGTTTTCTCTGTTGAATTGCTCTTCATTTGAAGATTCTCTTTTCCAGTCGACTAGCTTAGAAAGGGCAGAGTCTTTCCTGTCTCCTACGGAGCATCCGGATGTTTGTTTTTTTTTAAATGAGTATAATAAAATTTATGTTAACTTTAATAGTTTGCCTACAAAGAGGAAATTAACAAGTTGACTAAAAAAATTGATTATTTGCGGGAAAAGCTTTTCTTCTACGAAGAAAAAGGTCGAAAATATACGCTTAACGCGATATATTAAGTGTTAAGCTAGAACAATAGAAAGGAAGGATGGCGATTATTTAAGGAAGTACGACGAGCTTGAGGCTCTTTACAGCAGTACGAAAGCTAAATTATACGAAATGGAGGACGAAAATGCTCTTCTGAAAACTCGTTTCACTGCACTGGTGTAAATTGTTAGCCCACTCAACACTTTTCAATTCTTAAAATTTTTTGCTCAGTCCGTTGAAGTTAAAGAAGCCAAGTGTTCTTATCAAGAGGCTCGTGAGCACAACGACGCTCTGCTGAAAAACATTAAGCGATTGGCAAACAGAAAACATTGGGCGCTTCTGCATGAGCTCAGAGGCCGGTTTCCTAATGTCCACTTGCAATCGTACTTGCCTACAAAGTTATTCTCTGTTTGGCAAAATCGTACGCCTCAAAGTTAGGGCGTGCCTAGTACATTGGCTATATCCACATAGTTGTTTTTACTAGTAAAGAAAATTAAGAGGGTGTTAGCGCATTATGTCTTATTTCCTTCTCACAGGCGGTTTCTACTTAATTCTGTATTCTATTTTTTGAGGTTTAAAAGTGGTTTAGAAGGAAATAAAAACAATACTGCACTATTAAGGAAGACTTTTCCCACAATGACACATAAAGTTGAAGAAAACGGGACTGCTGCTAATAAAGTTATTTCTTAATACTTTAATGTTGGGTTGCTTTAGTTCTTATGCACGACACATCCATAGTCTGACAGTGCGCGAGAACAAGATGAGGAGGCTCCGGGTATTATAGTTACCAACAGCGTAAGAGATGTAGAAAAAAGGAAAATAGGTCTAAGTAAAAACAGTAAAAATAAAAAAAATTATTTATATCTTAATTGAAGCGCTTAAAGATCCTCGTTAGTTTTTATTAATTCTATTAATTACTATAATACTTCGTTAAGAACACTACACTCATTTCACCTTTTTTACACTCTCTATGTGTATTGTGCCTCACTTTAACAGCCAGCACCACGCACACAGCCATTGTGGAAGACTTTCCGCAGGTTATTAAAACATGAAGTCTCTTCAGTCATTTAAAACTTAAATATTATTTTAAAGAATGTTTCTCCTTCTAACTCCGGGTTAAGCCTAGATTTTGAGGAGGAACAAAATGCAGATTTGGTTTTTTTTATTTAATTTTGCTTTCACCTTTTACTGGTTTATTAAAAGTATACTAGATATGTTTAAATGGGAAAGAGGTTGCCGCGAAGAGTGCTTCAGAAGAGAATTCTAAATGGTCACTCCGTGATAAAAATTCCGAAGCTGTAAGAGAGAGTACAGAACAACTGAAGCAAGAGATACTTGCAAAAAAGTCCACAATTGAGATGCTCACAAAAGTTAATCTTCACTTTTTCTCCCAGCTGGAAGCGCTTCATAAAAAAGGACATACGAAGTATTTACAATCTTTTTTAATGGCAGATATCTTTACGATGTAAGTATTCTTAGTAATTCTCAGGAGAAGTTGACTTGTTCTGGCACTAACAAGAAGGTGGCGCAGCGTGAGACATATTTAATTTTTTACATTTGTAGAGAGCGCGACAGTAGATATTAAGTAGTAGAGTAAATAATTGCAAAAAGAGGATGGAGGGCGGGGCCGCCTTAATTGAGTTTATTAAATTAAAGCAACAGTGGATAATTGCGCTACCGTTGTAATACGAAACCCTTGTTTTATATATTTCACTAAATCTTTAGTATACTAACAGCTTAGTTAAGGTTAGGAAAAAAGAACTTTCAGAAGTGGTTGCAAAAAATCTAGAAAATGCTAAAACTCTTATGACAAGCCAGCAGGCGCTTATTGACGATTATGAACATTTTATTATTGATTTTACTGAAGAATTTCAGGTATATCAGTTCAGAAATTAAATTTATATAGTCAAATAACCTTGGGGGATCTTTATACCAGGAATTAAAGACTAACTTGCAAAGATGTTATGAATTCTTAAAGCCATCCGAAGAAGTGAAGGCAAGTCAGCAATCACAGTATAATTACTTTTATAAGCAAATAGAGAACTACGAAAAGATGTTTGAAAATCTTAAGAACCTTGAAATACAGAACCGAGAGAACACGAGTGAACTAGAAGTTAACTTGCAGAAATGCGAAGAAGAGAACTTGCAAATGTCATATAAAGTAGAGACCCTCTCTGAGTTGTGCACTGCAATAAGTGAAGAGAAAGAGAAACTGAAGAGCTTTTATAAAGAACTTATAAACGTTAATAAACACTTAACAAATGAACTAGAATGGCGTAAGAAAGAGTATGAGCAACACGAGGAGAGATACACTAATCACATTGAGGAGCTGCAGAAGACCATAGCCTTCCTTAATTGCGAGCTGGAGAAAAGTAAAGACGAGTACGAGCAGCAAAAAAAAGACCACGCAAGGTATCTTCCTTACCTTGCTTCTTACACGTGCGCGTCTTAGAGAACTCCTTAATAGAATTAGTACCAATTTAGCTGAAGAGTTTAAAAGGCGACAGAAAGAACATATCCTCCAACTAAATTTGTATTTAAAGTGGATTTTATCTGTGCAAGAGATGCTTTCCCAGCAGAATAATCGACTGTTAAATTCGGAACAGCTTCTTGAAGAAAGAACAAAAAAAAGTTAAATTTCCTCGATTAATTGTGAAATTTTTTTTTGCTTTTGGATTGGAGAAATAAAGATGATAAACCTTTTATATTAAAGACTTAAGATAGCCATATTAGTGTTTTACCATTACTATATATTATACAACAGTTAATTAATATGACATTAAAAGTTAGAGTCAAGTGAATAAAATGTTGGTGACCGCAACGTAACTTATTAATATCTTTTTCGCTAAATCAGTATCTATATCCACAAGCGACGCCCCGAGGGGATTGGTGTAAAGACCGTTTATAACTTAACGTAAAACAGTCTTTGCTGTGTTACTGAAAAGTTCGGTTTAACGTTTTTTAAGCATTTTACTAAGTTGTTGCGCTTTTTTAAATAAAGTTGCAAATCTATAGTTTAACAATTTTTTATTCTTTAAAAGCTGTAGCTTATCTTGTTGCGGGTTTTTATATATCTTACTCAAACATTTTTACTAAAGGGTTAAAATCTAATGCAAAAGGATCTGCTTTTGTCTAATTAAATGCATATAGCTTACGTAATAACTTCACAATTCATACACAACTTTAGTTTTTACAATAAGTCTAACAATGTGCCATAAAGGTGGGTTAAAGCAAATAGTAAGCCTTTAAAAGACGGCAAACAAAAAAACTTTAAAAAAAGACTGCAAAGCTTAATATACAACTGAGTGACTGTACTCCTCCAAGCATAGTTTCAATATTTAATTAATCTTGTTTTTTTAATTGCTTTTAGTTTTAAAGAAACACCTTTTTGTAAAAGGAATGTAAATAACTTTAGAGGGACGATTATATAAAGTTCTCTTGGGTTGTTAATATCCTTCCGTAGCGTATACTTTAAATTATAGTTTATTGTGCGTCTTAAGTTTTATTTAATAGTTTTTAAAAGTTATTGAAAGCGTACCACTTTAGCAGTTTTAAGGTAAATCTTATGTAATATTAGTCTTAAAAAAAATTTACTTTAACAAAATCACCTCAGACCAGGCCAAACAATTTAGAAGTAAACTAAAATATCTGCTAATGTATCTTTGTTTAGAATACAGTTCCTTTTCTCTAACTGTTTCTTACCTTATTTTACTATTACTTATGTATATCTGCTAAAGCTCTTAAAAATGTTTTTTTTTAAAATAATTTATAAACTGTAGGTAAAATTAAGTTCATACTAACCTCTCAATTTGATAGTATTTGTTAATTTTTTCGCACTTATAAAAATACTACTAATATATAGTGTACAAATTTACATTTATTTAAATTAAAGCAATAACACTGCGTTTCGTTTCATTACGTAACTTGTATAAGTAAAATATCACTGCTACTATTGTAGGATAGTGAGATCAAGACAACTGCACGAGCTAAGATTTTTAGATTAAAATAAATAAAAAGCTTAAGATGTTACATACGTTCTTTTTTAAAAAAATGTTTATTGAATAAAGCTTTGTAGTTACTATGATATTTTTTTCTTTTTGATAATATTTTTAATTTTTAAATATTATTAGTACGATACTTGAATATCATTAACATAACCTTGAGAGTCCTGAAAATTTCTTAAATATTGTATATACGTTTCGTAAAATTAATTGATTTCGTTTTTTATAACTTTTTACTGGCTCCTCTCTTGTAATTGATACTCTTGTAAACATATTAAAGTCAGCTAAAGGTTTTTTATTTTATTGTAAATAGCGGAGTAAACTAATAAATTAATTTGAGCAAAACTTTTCCTTCGCCAAGCCTTACAATTATTTACAATTAAACGATAAGCAAAACCACGAATATATATAAAAAAGATGTTTCCCTTTTATTACTAAACTTTCATAAAAAAATTAAAATCAGCCAATAATATTTCAGAACTCCCAACTCAAGCAGATTTTTTATTTAAAATCCCCAAAAAAGTGATGTAAACCTGATCAAAATAAAAACTAAGTTTTCTTTGCATCAGTAAATTTACAATTATACTACAGGACAGCCCCAAATTTCAGACAGACTTGAGCTAACTTCCTGCGAAAGCATAGAAATGCCGCGTCCACCAGAGCCAAGAAAGATGATCTTTAAAACAATTTAAATTTAAAGGAAAAATTCATGCAAAACAAACACAATACCAATCTTGAACGTTTATTAAAAATGAGAGTGTGCTTGACAAAAATGCATTTCTCGGCGGGATGATAGTTAAAAATGGTTTTATCCTTTGTTTAACGTTTTTTTAAAAAAAAGTTAATCGCTTTAATCAAAAAAAATAACCAAAAAAAGCTAAATTTTCTGAACTAAAATAGTAAAAATAAAAAGGATTAAAAAATTAAAAGTGAAATGCAAAAACTTTTAAACTAAAAATTTTAATCCTCTCTTAATAATAAAATCACAAATGTCTAATAATCCCGATAAACATTAATAAGAGCGCACGTGTGTAATAAGGTATGGGATTTCCTCGTCGTAATTTAAAAGCAACTTTTCACGTACAACCATAAGAAAAATTTCGTGAGGACTTAATCGAAGCGGACTTTCTCCCTTGCTGAATATCCACGGACTAACTTTTTTATAAATCTTTATAAGGTCCTTAAAAAAAATTAAAAATAACTTGAATGCAAATTATTTAAAAAAACTTTAAAAAGTAAATTCTTTTTAAGAAAATTAATATCTTTAAAAAAGTTCTTTAAAATTGAAAAATGTGACCTTAAGGCCGTCGATTCCAAACTTTGTACCGCAAGAAATGCAAATTTTATTTACGACATTCACTTTTTCACTCAACAGATTGTATAAATGATTTGTAGATTCAGATCTTTTCAGAGAATATTCATCATCACACTGAAAAGATTTAAAATTAAGAGAGAGATTATTTTAATTACGAGTTTAGATCTTATAAAGAATTCAATTTTTAATAAGGTAAATTCCTAAAAAATTTACTAGTAAAATTAAAAAGGCAAACATTTCGTACAATAATATTAACTACAAATCATGACAAAAAATAAATATTTAAAAAGATTTTGACTCAAACAGGAAAGTTATAAATCTAAACCCAGAAAGAATTTAAATTTAACAAAAATAAATTAATATATATAATGTAACAAAAAAAAGAGAATGCATGCCTTATTTAAAATTAACAAGACGGGGAGCCCCGAAGGAATTTTCTTAAGCAAAGATTTGTCTCTTAACGTTAAATCTCTAAAAGAAGTTTTTTTATATTCCTCAACAGAAATAACAAGTAAACCTTTAATTTAAATATTTATAAGTATATTTAAAAATTAAATCAACTTTATAAACGTTCAATATTAAATATTAGATATAATCTTAAAGAACGTTAACAAAATACAAATTAATTATTTATTAAATTTATTTTTCTTAACAAGTGTTTTAATATTTTCTAAAAAATACCATAATTATTTTAAAAAAAAGATTTAGGGATGCAAAATTATTTTATTTAAAATTAAATTATCTTTTAATACTAAATTTATATTTATTGTAAAAACTTTCTAAGAATAATACATGTATATTACAAATGTCTGCATTTTGAAGAGAAGAGGCAATGGAGGAAGCAGAATTCTCAACTTTTCTATATAATTGTTATAAAATACTTGTTTACTAATAAATATATAAATATAAGTGTAGCTTATGAACAGCAGAAATTGATATATAAAAAAGTATATAAAAATGTATATAAAATATTAATAAATATCCTTAAATAATTGTAGCACAAAGTTTCATAAAATTTAAACTTTTATGAAACTTTAAGTTAATTAACTTTTAAAGCAGTGAAGAGACAATTCATTGTTTAATTATTATTAACCAATAATGTCATTAAAAAAGGGTCTCAACCAATCATTAAACAATGAAATATAAAAAGAAAAAGTTACCGGCTGAGTGGAGGTGTATCGGTGAGGACCACCTGCAAGTGGGACGTCCAATAAGCGGCAGTAATATTAAAAAGTGTCGTATCGACTCGTGGTGTAACCGTACTGGACTGTCCAGTGGCACGCAGAATAAACCAGTTAAATAAGTTATAGATATTTTTAAACGTTTATAATATGAAAGGAACAAAGTTTAATGCCGGGAAGGTCAAAAAACACCTAATGCGAGGGGCTAATAGCACAGGCTTCCGCTTTATTCACTCTCTGATTGCTTAAAACCACGACCAATTTATGCATAACTAACCTAGCTACCAACGGCCATATAAAAGTCCGCAGCAAAATCAGGTCACAATAAGACGACAGCCGGAAAAAAAAAGTGGGCAACACTCAATATCAAGATAAGCACTTGGCTCGTTACCTACACTATAGCCAAAGCAAATGCGGAAGCGCCGTTGGCTATGATATACTATTTTCAATTCATATAATATTGCTAGCAGCAATAAACTAACTAAAAACTGGTAAAATTATTTTTATTATATTGTCAAGTTTATTTTAATTTATCTTATAATTGTTTTATCATTTTTTGTTTACTATTTCAGTTTATTATATTTCAAATTGTTTTAATATTTATTATTTTTATGTTCACTTTTTTATTAATTTTTAATATCGTCCTTATTTTTATTAGGAAACTTAATAATAATCTAACTCTAAAAAAATGTATGAACAATTATTAAAATAAATATTACTTTAACTCCCAGCAACGAATTAAAAAGGCTCGACTTTCCAGCATTAGGAGAGCCAATAATAACGGCACGTACTACTTCTGAATCAGAAGGACAATCAGCAAGAGTGCTCGAAAGCCATTCGAAATGCCCGTTCCACTCCTTGTAGAAGTTTTTATACAAAAGTAAAGTTGGAAGTAAAAAAAGAAAAATATTTGTAATAAGTTTATTTTAGTTAAGACAATAAAGAGAAAGATGAATAGTATTGTTTTTTATTAATAAATTTTGGATATTAATTAATAGTGTAATAATTTGTTATTTAAACTACTATTCGTCAAAAAAACAAAAAGAAATATTTCCAAATAAAAAGTGGTAAAAAAAAAAGCTAAAAAAGTAATATAATTAATACTTAGCAACATATATATAGATAAATTAATTTCATCTTTTTTTAATTAAAAAAAATATTTCACTATATAATTTTTTTAACCTTTTTTATTTATAAATACATGAAACGATAAAATAGTAAAAAAAAAAAGATAGTATATACAGCAAGCGAAGTTGGTTTCTTTAGTTGAATCCAGTTTTCTATATAAAAATATAATGATTCAAAGATTAGAAGCTATAAAAAAACGGAATACAAGTAAAAATTTATTATAACCAAAAATTTCCATAAAGAAAATGGCATAAAACCTCAAAAAGCTCAATTAACTTAATATAATAATTCAGGAAATAGTTCTTTAATATAAATATAAAGGGTGTTTACTAAAATACTGTAAAATATTTATTTCGCTCTAAAGAAAAATCTCAAACTTTACTGTAATTATAAACCATCAGTCCACTAAAATTTAAATATTTTTAATTCAAATAGATGACCCGACTTAATCATTTAGGCTAAATTTAAGTTGATAGTTTATAAAATAACTACAAAAATAAAAATTAAAAAACCAATAAGTTTTCAATAAACGAAAACATGCTCATTAGTATACCGTAAACGACGACCCAAATATATCAAATAATATATTAATAGAGAGAAGGAATAATAAAATAAATAAACAAGAATTTTCTCAACGAATATAAAATTAACCATATAAATATTATTGTAAACAGTTAAAAAAAAAATTAATTTGTGACAGGGTTTAACGTATAAACTAAGACAAACTAAGTTTTCCTAAATGTAAGATAAAATTCTACACGATTTCTAAGGTACATAAGGTTATACTTAAATATCTGTGTTATTACTTCAAAAAAAGAAATTAGAAAAAAATATAAGTACAATGCTAATAATATCTTACTACTTTTATATTATCAAAAATTAAAGTAAAATCAACTTATTCTTATAAATATTTATAATTACGAGTAACAGTCATATAATAATTAAGTTTTACCACTCACGTCTTCAGAAAAAGAAGAGCTTACAAAATCTTTTAAAGGTTGCCCACTATATTTTAAAGCATTAGAAGGGTTTACAACTGGTGGTGACAAAAGTTCAATATTATCTTTGGCGCTGGTCTGCTTATCTTGATTATCTGCAACTTTTTAGATTTTTAGCTTAAATTCAATAACATCAAGATTTAATTAAAGCAAGCTCACCTAAATCAAATTGGTCTATCTCCTTAACTGGAAAACAATTCTCGTTTTTAATTTCTATCCCATTTGAAATATTGGTGAATTTAAGTAGACTAGAATCTTTAAAAGATGTAAAATTTGAAAGCTCAACTTTTCTATCAGACACCTCTAAAAAATTAGCTTTCTGAAAATTACTAGCATCTAGTTTACTTAGATCTATAGTAGAAGTTTTCCTAATATCTTTTCTTGTATAAAGGTAATCTCCTTCTTCATACTCTATAAAATAATTCTGAGTTGGGCGACTTTCTAAAGTTTCATCTGGAAAAATAGTGTTTTCCAAATTCATAAATTTGCTTATGATGGAGTTATCTGATTTTTCATTGATTGTTTCGTTTAAGCGGTTTTTTAGATTATCTATAATCTTTCCGTCTTTTCTAAGATATAACATTACAGTTAAAAACAGTTTATAGCTCCAAGAATTCTTTAAATAATTTTGTATTATAAGACTCTTTCTTAATAAAAATATTAAATAAATTAAAATAAGCATTTCAACTGATACCTTCCCTCTAATTCCTCTACTGAGCTGAAATGATCAGATGAACTTGAAAGTTTATTTACCTTTTTCCCTTCAAGAATTGTTCGAGTTATGATGCTTATATTTCTCGAATATAAATATAAATATATCTGAAAATTAATTTTTTTTATTGGTCCTATACAGAACATCATTTCTTATAAATAATTGATTACAATAAATTTTAACTGTTTTTGTGCTTGCTCACATTACCCTTAAGAAAGTCACGTGGGCACCCCTACTTGGCTATATTTAATTGATAACAAACAGCTATATTTAAATATATTTTAAAGGGACGGTTTGTTATTGAAGATATGTGCCAGCACATAATAATTGTCAATTCAATTTTTTAACTTTTAAGAAGCTACTAGCATTGAATAAAAAAAGCTATGTAAGAGCTTAAAAATAAATATTAATACTTTATATAGAGTATTGAAGTTATCTTGACATCGATCTATCCGCAGCTTTTATTTAGTAAAATATAGTTAAATCTTCGAAGCAAGACCTTTTTAATAGTTTATACACCATAAATTATATTTCATGACACCTGTTTGTTTGACTGAGAGTCTGCAACTAGATAAATACTTCAAAAAGTTTATTGAAACTTGACAAAAGATTTTATAACTTATTTTAAACTTTTCGGTATATTTGGTATGCTGGGAAAATGCAGTCTTAGTTTAAGAAATAACGATTTTATAATCTTATTGAAGAGTGGAAATATAGCTTAAAATTTAGTAAAATTAATTTAACTTTAAGTTTTCCTATTGCCACGCGCTGTCAATTGTTTGCTTATCAGTGAGCAAAGTAAACTTATAACTTAGTTAAATTTTTTAAGACTCGCAGAGTATATTTAGTTATAGCTGGGAGATGTATATGGTCGATAGGAGTTTCAATGTTTTTGATTTTTTTGAAAAAAAGTTTTTGTTGTACTTTAAATATATATTGGCAATTTTAATAAAGATATGCATAGGCATTAATAAATTAACTATTTTCATTCGCTATTTTCGTAAGTTGTAATTATTAATATAAATTACATCTTTTTAAAACTTTTATGGTAGTATAATGTCACTTTTACAATAGCAAGACGAAGAAAAGTTACGGGTTATTGTTTGTTTCTCCATCTTTTAAGCTTAGTCAATGTTCTTAATTTGCTATTAAGTATGTTAGTATTAATATTTCACTCTTAAAAGTACGTTTAAAAAAGGTTAGTGTTTAAATTTTCCTTCTAAGCTTTTAGGTTTTTTTAGTACTACACACACCTTCTAGATGTTAAGCTCCCAATAAACTCTCCTGTAGACAGTTACTATCAACACTTTGTTCGACCCTATAGACCAAAACAATATAACTTGCTCTTCCGATAATAAAGCTAAAAATTCTTTACAGTCGTACATTCTGAAAAGATGCCACTAAAACAAGGAATTGAAATCTTGTAATGTTGAAATAAGATGAATATTTTATACACAATTTTAAAATAAACTTGATAGATTAAATCTACCAGTTAAAATTAATATAAATGCAAAGAGCATAACCTTAGTTGTATGGAATCTGTCCTTAACTTTTAATTTTTTTTAACTGTGCACTGTAATTGGATCATATAATCAACAGTTAGCCCATTGTTTAAATAACCTCTTAGTCTAAAAAAAAAAATTAATAGTTGCTATTGTTTAACACATTAATGTCTTGAAGAATTATATACATATAATTAAAAATTTAAATGAGTGAGTTATTATTCTGTGAAAAAAATCCTAAAGGCGTTGGTTTCTTTATACGCGAAGCCAAGCAGTTGTAATACGTGGACTAGGCTCTACTATTTAAAAGCCCTTTATTTATGACTAGTCCACTTAATAATTTTTACTTTTTACTTTACTCACGTGTATAAGAGAGGTGGACAATTCAGATGAGATAGATTAAATTAGTAATATTTTTATGAACACTGTTCGAGTAAATAACCCGAGTTTCAATGCAGGAACTGTTGGTTGTGCTTAGACGTAGAGTCGCCATAAACACATTTATTAGTTTTGTGTGTGATTATAGTTTTCATACCGTAAAGGTAAGTTCTCCCATTTAACATAATTTTTTTGAGAAATGTATTTGCGTGAAGCTATTGCTGTGAAGTAATACTTGTTATTTTTGCTAACAGAAAATAGTTCTTAAAACAATGATTCACTCTACCTAAACAGCTACATTTTCTTTGTTTTAAGCTTGCGGAGTGGGGGGAAACTTACAGCCAACTGTTGGGAGGGAGGTTAAACCCATGGTTGAAACAACCTCCTGTTACTTTTTAATAATTTTGTTTAAAGTTTAAATTTATCCTTTAGATGCTTAACAAATACGTTCGGAAAACAAATAGTTGAGGAAACGAACAAATGATGAAACCAGCAATAAAAGAATACTTAAAAAAAGAATGCATTACTGAGAAGAGGATAGGGAAAAAATGAATTAATTCTCAATACTTTACAAAGTACATTATTATAAATAACTAAACTTAATCCGAAAAAAAGCTATGTAGACTCAGATTCTGGTGCAGTAATGAAAGATACAGGGATAATATTTCTAAAATTTATATGCAGTTAAGCAAGTGTTTTTAAAACAAAAGGAAGCCGAACTCACCAATTATTTAAAGAAATCTCATCGCTATATAAACAAGTTTTTATGTAGGATATGAATTTGTAAAGCATTACCCATATTTAAATACCCTTCTACTGGGGATGTAAACAAAATGGCTGGTAAGATTTTCTTGTAATTTATTTGTAATTTTCACTCGTATGTAACGTGAGGGTTATTCACCCGAGGGTTTTAATATTTATAAGCGAGTTGCCAATCGTTAGCCAGATTTTTCTTTTACATTGTACTTACTCGCTCTTAGTTTGAAGTGGCAAAGCTTTTAGGAGAATTAAAGATTGTTAAATAAATTACCACACTCCTTCTTAGTTCATCGGCCTTCCTATAATATATATGTATACTATAATACTAGTTTTCGAAACTATCAGCTGGTGAAATTAACACGGTGAAATTATAGTTATTGAGTGATCACATTAGAAGTACTGCTTTTAATAAGCAAAGGATGGTGGAATTTTTGAAAACTATGCTTTTTAATTGAAAAATAAAAGTTTAGACCTAATCAGATATACAATCTAAATGAGACAGGTAACAAGAGTTATGAGACCCGTGAAGTGAAGTTGTAACCACAAAAGATAAAAAAACCAAGTTGCTCAGGTTTCCTCTGGTGAACTAGGAGAAGTAGTAAAAATTGATGTCATTATTAATGCAGTAGGAGGAATCATTCCTACTGAATATTTATTTTCACGGGTTAGAGATCTTGAGGCGTACCTAATTGACGGCTCCGAATTCAGCCTGGTTTTAAGCAACAGACCGGACTGGACGACCAAAGGATTGTTTTCTATTGTTTTAAAAAATATCATTTAATATACCAAATGTCCAACAGACCATTGAATATTGCTACTCATTGCCAACCACGATTCTTATGGCCCTCAAAGGTCGGACTTTGACAGTGCCATATGACGATTAGATGCTTTCTCATCGTAAAAAAGTAATTACTAATAGAAACATAGTAAAAACGACAAGGTTAGGGTTTTTTCGGGCGTTTACTATAAGTAATACTATCGGTAAATTAAACAGGCCGGATTGCGCTGCTTTTTCAGAAGACTTTGTGGCAAGCACATTTAGAAATGCTGGATCTAACACAGCAAAGAAAATTATAATAACCTTCCTCAATCAAATACCTTAAGCACTAATACGTCTATCAGTACTAATTCACTATCTTAATCAGTCAGTCGCACTAACTGCGTCGAGTGATTTTTTGGACAACAACGCATGTACAAAAAGAGATCTTTTAGAAAGATTTCGACCTATCCAAAACTAAAAGAACCGAAAATGTTTGCCGAAGAAAGAGAGAATCTAATGCAAAAATATTCACACTGACACCTGAATTGATGGAAAAAGAAAATAGTCAGGTTTATTCTTTTGCAGCCAATTGCAAAATGCGGTGAAGCACCAACACAGTTGTAATGCACTCAGTTAAACGGTATCGCTACAGTAAGTGGCGGGGCGGGTTGAGGGAAAGGAGTGGGCGTGAGTTAAGTAAATTCTGACAAAAGTGATTTTTGACTCAAGTTAAGTCAGCTAAGCTAATTCAAATATTAGATCACCAGCAAATTATAAATTTCCTTGTTATGACCAAGTGCCACCGTTGCTCTAGACCAGTGTAAAATTACACCAACTAAGACACGGTGAAAACCGAAAAGTAAGGAGTGGAGAAAAAAATTGGAGATATTTTTTTTAAAACCATATATATATATATTATCATAAAAATACAATTAATGTAAAACTATAGAAAATAGTTACCTCAATTATTTAAATTTTAAATCGGCGCTGTAAGGTGAAATAATCCTGAAAATTCTTTATCAAACTCCTAGTTGTAAATTCTTCCGCCCGCCCCCACCTTTACCTACTTATGCCGCAACTTCACTTTCATTTTAAAATCTTAACTGTTTCTGTCCACCATATTTTCTCGAAGCTTTCATAAGTTAACTTTTTTGTTTCTTTCATCTATCCTTCGCTGTCTAAGAGTTCATCTATGGGCCCTCACCAAAGTAGGAATCTTACGATTTTAGAGTCGTAACAGAAAATATTTACTACTTCAAATTATCATATGGTTTATATAGAGTTATTACCTTAATTAAAGTTTAATATTTACAAAATTAAGTTAATTTAGACTAGTTGATAACTGAGTAAATTAGTTAGCAGCTGCTTGAGTGTAATGGTAAAGACTGTATTATAATTAAAAAACAACATTAAAAAAAAAAAGTACAAAAACGTAAGGAAAATTTGTATTTAGAAATAACAAAGAAAACGCTTAAGGTTTGCTTATTTTTTTTTAAACACTGGCATACTGCAGACGGTCTTTCGATAAAGACCTTAAAGCGCTTAAGCTGGATTCCCCTTTTCAATAGGGTTAGGGCACGAGTGCCCACCAGTGTACGCCCTTTACGGCTATTATGACTGCCCCGAAGGAGTGGAAAAGTGGATTATCCGGCTCGGACACCTACCGTTTGACCTAGTATGGTGGAAAAAGACTGAATTTCACGTGAAAGGCAGTCTTAGGCATAAGATCTGAGGCCACCTAGAGATGCAGACCAGCACCGCTGCCAGCCGTCCTAACAGAACGAATTTGAAAAAATAATTAATTCATCGATCAGCTTCTTTTGAAAAAATATTTTTTATAGTAATCTTCTCTTACTGGTACCGAATTTTGCTTTATACACTTTAAGGTGTGTAGAAAAGCTTTATTAAATTTAAAAAATTATTTTTCTGTCACTTAAAATTTTAGCAGAAATTTTTATGTAATTCTATAACATATGAAATTAATTCTTGGCTCTCCTCCTATATTTGGAATTGCTAGCCATTAAAAAATCGTCAATGCACACATGTGTATCTATGAGGTTAGCCATTATGAAATTCATACTTTTCTGTGTTTTGAAAGAGTCATTCTGTCTAGCATGGTAAATGAATAATATTTTTTTGATTCTGGATTTATCTCTCTTTTATAAAATCCTTTAACATTATCTAAGGTGCTATATATCTTTTTACCTCTTACCGAAATACTAACATCCCTCTCTTTCGGAGCCCAGTAACTCCACTATACAAAGCCTTTTACCTTGGAAGGCAGCCCACATTCTCCTAAAAATTTCTGGTGAATGCTGAGTTTCTTTTGGGTTAGCACCTTTAATACTTGGTTTTTTAAAAGAATAATCTTCATTGTCTATCAGTATGACACGTAAAAAAAAAAATTAATACACACTCCCCATATTACGTTCTTAAAGTGAGCACAACTTAGAAGGGCTTTCAGCAGGCAACATAAATCGGTTCACTTCTTACAATAGTAGAGAAAATATTTTAATAGTACTCATTATAAACTAAAATTATTTTCTATCTTCTTTAAGAATCCGCATTGTAAAGTACGAAGTGTTCTTCATTAATCTTTTACCTTGCCGCAAATATATTTTAATAAAACTTTATTCACTTCCTAAGCACTATAGCGACCAATCCAAAAGTTCACTAATTATAATATTCGATAAACCATTTAATTAAAGTAATTTTTGGTTAAAGTCCTTACGAATAAGGTTTATCAAGCTTAGTTATTTAAGGTGGTCACTAGTATTCGCTTAACAAAGTAAATAATTTAGTAAATCGTCCTTTAAAATTTAAAGTTTAATGAAGATTAGGCAATAACTTATGGTATTTGGTAAATATTTAATATTTCTGCTTCCGTAAGGAGGAAATATGAAATAGTTAAATAGAAAAGACTCCTCCACTTAGTAAGTTATACCCTTAAGTTTTTCTTTTCGACGAAGTATAAACGCTCTTAATTCCAATAGAAAATTATTGCTTTTGGTAAAATCTAAGGGAAACAACTTAGACCCTAAGTCTTAGGAATAGCATCTTTACGACCCACATTCTTACAATAAAGTAACCAAATATCTTTCAGGTTCTATTAGCCTTTTTAATTAAACTAGCATTGTTATCCTTAAACCAAATTGTTTACAGGTGATGAATTAGTTTATCGATAGTTTTAACAAATATACCATGCGAGGAATCTGTTCTAAAATTTTAGACACTAAAAAAAACATTTTAATTAAAGAGTTTTTAGTTACTAAATAAAGATTAAAATGTATTTATCGACCCACTTGTAATAAACTGGAAAGTTGGAAATATTACTATTTGCTTTCAAGTGTTATGATTTTGGGTTTTTAACTCAAGTTTCTAATAAAATTTAAAACCCTTAATGTAGCGTTTAAGAGAAAAAAAGTATTCACTAACCCCTATAGGTCACTGGTTACTATGTATACTACTTGTCGCCTAGGTTCGCTCTGTAAGAGTAGAATTGAGGAAATCGATCCTAAACGACAGGCTCAGTCCTGACACAATCTCTGGTAAGTTTGAGTACCATGTTCTAACGGATTAGGCAGCAACCAACAAAGTGGTAAATTTGGTTATCGGTGAACGTTGAACATCTGTTGCGCGGTCTTTTTATTGGACAAAAAAATTGTTCATTCTGGTTGTAAGAAGTTTATTTTTGGTTGTAAGTAGGTAAGTAACATTTGTTCTACTGTTTTGTTTTGAAATATCAATCGGGATATTATAGAATCAAATTTTTTGAAAACAAATATTGGGCTTTTAAATATAGTTTCAACATAGGTAGTGATTTCGCGGGAAAAACAAACCTATAACTCGCCTTTTGCTCATTCGCTTGAGGCAACTTTATTTATCCCTGATTTAATATGACTGCTTCCTGGGCAACCTTACACGTAGTTATAAAAAAAGACTGCAAATTAAAAGTTTGAAATTTTTCGGTCCTTCAAGAAAATATTTTTCTGCTAACGAGCTTCTTTAATAAATGAAACAGTATTTCTTTGCAAACACTGAACTCGAAAGCAGGGACAACTCTTTTCCCATCGTATGCTCATTAAAAAAATAAGCAACACGAATTTGTCAACCAAATTAATTATTTTAGAATAGCTCGAGGTTAATAATAGAAAAAGTATGGTTTTTAAAAACTGAACCCTTATTCATTCTTTACCTACCACATTATTTATTGCAGCCCAAAAGCTCAAGAACATACTTGGGCCTAGAATAAGCAATTGTAACAATAATCCTTCCTCTATATTAGTTATGTATTCGGGTAACCGTTTCTATAAGATTTCTGACTTCTAATAAGAATGAAGTACAGTTTTACAATAAGGGTGTGGTGACATGAGGAAATATATTTCTAACCATACTTCTTACAGTTCCTGGAAAAGCGCTGAATGGGGTGTAAAATGAAATTGTTTTTAAGTCACAAATTATATTTATAACGAAGATCTTACCTTGCATAAATTATTCGATGTTATAACATACGCAGAATCAAATAAAAAATCTATAAATACAATTTTTAACCAAAAATAACACACTAAGAGGGGGACAACAATTTCTTAACTGTAAGGCTAGCACTCTACTTTACTATCAAATACGAATATGACAACGTAGGCTCATTATTAACCTCGTAATTGCGTCGCTCACCAAATATACATGCAAACTAGAAAGCTCGGCCTTCACCAACACCGGCGCTATCTCTAACACACCTTAAACTAGCTCATGAAATTTATTTATTTATATTTAAGCCTACCTGCTACAGGCTTGTTACTGTCAATTGCTGCTTAACCAAGTTATTCCTTGACAACTCATGGCTTCATTAACGAGAAGAGATTTGTTATATCATCACAGCTAAAGAGCATACATATTAGGAAAGAAGCAGTGGCAATATAAAAACATTAATAATACATATTATATAAGCATAATGAAATTTTAGTACCATTATAAATTAATTAAATAACCTATAATTTTAGCCATATTCCCCCCCCCCCCATAAATAGGTCTAAAAACTGTTATGGTCTTGAAAACTTGGTGTGCCAGTGAGAGTCATAATCAAGAGGCTGTGTAATTATATCATTGTGAAAGCTAACCCTTGTAAGCCAGTTTCGTGTAATTATACAAAAAATGTGCTTAAATAGGCTTGAAGTTGTACTCTTGAGGTAGTTGTTTGTGGCGCACAAACTAAAGGGCACCCATTACCATTATTAGTACGTAATTTTGTAGTACTTGTAGTTGTTGTATACGTTTTCCTTGAGAGATATGCTCAGGCAACGGAGGCGTAGGCCACCAGCGGGCGTTTAGGTCGATTTATAAAACAAAAGCTCGCTTTTTCTAAAAACAATCTGCTTTTTCTCTCTCATATGAGCTTAGCAGTAAGTTAGTTTTAACAGGTTAAATACGTCAACAATCATACCAGGATTGAGAGTTGTTGTAGCCCAGCGGTTAAGAGCACTGATGCGCATACCCGTGTCGGGGGTTTGATTCTCACCGAAGCCGCTGACTTTTTCAGTCTTCGTGGTATGTTAAACTCTTTGGTGAGAGCATTTGTCACTAAGCACTCAACAGATTCGTAAGTCTTCCGTGAAAGTACGGAAGCTAAAATGATAAAAAAAAAGGTCACTGGAAGTTTTAGACATCATGAAACTACTAGTTAACATCATTTAACTGTTATCATGGCCGTCTTCCATGTTTTATCTTGCGTTTGCTGTAATATGTTGCAGGTGCAACAGAAGAAAAAGTCTACCAAGTGGTCTTGCAAAGCAAGTTATTTCGATATACCTAGAAACATATATCTTAAATTAATGAAAATACATTTTTATTTTATAATTATATTATATATATATATAAATTTTTAATTTTATTTAAATATGTAATTGCTATTTTTTTTGATTTGCTCGGCGTTAGATTTGTGGGGAGAAACAATCTTTACAACGAATTTATAAAGAAGGCACATCAGAAAATTGCAGAAATCTTGTTATGCAACTTAATCAAGACAGAAAGGAACAAACTGACCCTTTAGAGAGCTCATTTTTAGATTCCGGCTGTAATAATCCCGACGCTGAAGTGTATTTAATCCCAGAAGATGCAACAATTTTTTCCAAAAAAATCATCTGGTTATCATCACCACTCAGAATACTCTAAAAGGTGATTTAGTATAAGTTTAATATTACCTTAGCGTAAAAATTACATTTCAAAATAGTTGTAGTAGATGGGTCAAATATTTGTGACCAAAGCTCTAAAAATTGTTTTTTAGGCATGCTATATTGTTGAAGTTATTACGATCTACAATACAGTTACCGTTGCTGCATGAACATATTAGGGAATAATTTTTTTATTACCTTTAATTTAAAAGTCGAAGCCGTTTGAGTAATTAAGAATTTTTTGTAGACTAAAGTTTATTGTTTAAAACATCACATTTAAGATTTTTTTTATTTATTCATTCTGTTTGGTTTTTAAAAGATTTACAAATTCTGTACTACAGTTAGGGGTTATCAAGGGATTTATGTAGTTGATTAATCAGTTTATAGTTTTTTGTATTTTGAAGCTTAAAAACAGAAGCTCTGACCTTGAAAATTGTAAATACAAGTCGAGTTCTCTTCTATGATATGCTCTATTTATCTACCCTTGCTGGTAGCGTAAATTTAAAATTGGTCTTAGTTTAATTAACACACGCTACTCGGGGTGTACAGTTAGAGGTTTAGTTATATCATTTATCTTATTGCTGATTATTTATATCATATTTAAAATATCTATCAACTCAATTTTGGACAGGAGGTCTTTTACGAAACTTCTAGTTATAATTAAGATTTATGAAAGCCTTTTAAAAAAATTTTATGAAACGGAATTTTTAACATACTAAAAATGTATTACGTGAAAAAGCGTTAAAGTTAAATGTTCACAAAAAAAATTAAATTATAACTTACAAAAACGAAATATATTATTTAATTTCAAGACAATGCGTACAAAGTAAAGCGAATTTGCATGAATTTCAAATATTAAAACAATGAAAACGTAAGTTAAGGCCTTTTATGTCTTTTTTCACTTTACTTTTCGTTTGTTACTAACTATTATTGATTTAAAAAAGATAGTTTTTTTGTTAAGGTAGTACCAACTGATGTCATTTATTTTCATATTTATTTATTATCGATACCATACTTAAAACACAGAGCGTCCCTTTTCTACGTAATCTTTTTCCTCTGATTGGATAAGAAGAGCAGTGAAGAAGGAGATCAGTCTATCTTGTAAAATATTGCTTTTCACGGTTTGTACCAGTCCGTCGGCCGATAGTATGAAGAAAGTTGTAGACAACAACAAAAAAAAAACATCTAAAAAAATTAAAAAAAAGTAAGTAAACAAATGTAATATAAATTAGTTATATTCTATATACATTTCTTGAAGTATAATAAATAATTACTTTGACCTTAGCATGTTAAAAGGAAAACAGTATTGTTTCTGTTTACGTTCTATTAAAACAAAAGGTTTTTGCCATCCTCTCAAAATTGGTAGGTAGTGTATGTTAAAAAAAGTTAAGCTTTTCTACACAACTTTTTTGCTTCTTTTCAAAGAAACTTTGCAGTATTTCTTGGTTAAAGCATCTCATGACTGTTTTTGCAGTTTTCCTGCAAAGAGCCGTTACTGTTCTGGTAATTTGGAATTTTCGGGGTGGTTATGTGTGTTCAATTTCTAAGTTTTTTTTTTGCTAAGCGAGGCTTTTATCTAGTTTATAGCAGTAGCTGGTGCTTCTTACTCTTAAAATATGCGCAAGTTATGGACGCCATGTATTTTGGGCGGTTATATATGTGGTGTAAACTATAAGAATTTATATTAAGTATAATTTGTCTGTAATATTGGGATAATGTTTATGAAATCTTGCATAAAGAATGTTTCGTATTCTTTTAAATTATTCTTTTAAATTTTGATATAAACCTAGTCTTCTTTGAAATTTTTTTAACTATGACTTTGCAATGCTAAACAATTGACGTATTTAAGTTTAAAGAAATTAGTTATTATCTTTAAATTATGCACTACTAGAACATTCAGATTTGTTAAACGTACACTGCATCTATTATCAACTATATGACGCTTTCCATAAACTCCGTAAAAAATCTAGTTGGTATAGTTCCGTTATACCAGCAATAGTATGAATTAAAAATTTTAAGGTGCGACAATATTTACTATGCTTTGACTTTTTACTTTTTGTCCTACTTTTTGCCCCTTTGTGTTCTCCTCAGGTTGCGGTTATTTATTTTACAAACAGTTTATAATATTTGTCATTTCTGGTAAATTTTATTTTGGTTATATTTCTCTATCATTAACTATTATTGGTTTTTTTTACATATATCAGATATTTAGTAATTAAATATTATTTAAATTTGCAAAAGTTCTGCCTATTTTGAAAGATTTGTAAATGATCTTTAGTGTAAGCTATATTTAGTTTTAGTCAAAAGTACTGCCGGTAGAGTATTTATTACTATTATTATTTGGTTAGATTTACAACTTAACAATAAACAATTGAACGTTCTTACTATTAAAATTAAATATTCGAGAAAATTTATTTTACTCTTTTTTGGTAAAAGATGTGGTTAAAAAGTTTAATTATCAAAGATTTTCAACATAGTGCAAATCAAAAACTTTGAAGGATATGTCAAAGATTGAGCGCCGGGCCATCGATTAAGAATGCAGTTTAGGGACAAAGAAGCCATTTAGTGATAAAGTGGCTACGCTCTATTTAATTCTTTAATATTCAGATGACAGAATGTTGAAGCAGTTTGAATATCGTATAGTATATCCAAAATTATAAAAGTATCAATTGCTGCTTTTATAAAGCTCAGCTGTGAAACTGGCAGCTGAGGTAAAAAAAAAAAATTAGTTTGCAATTGTTTGGAAAAACTTAAGAAAAATACTTTATATGGAAACGCGAGATAAAATGAAAGAGCAATGCAAACCACTTCAAAGCAAAAATAAGGAGATTTTGAAGCTCGTAACTGCATCTCGGAAAGCGTGGGAGCGGGCGCAGAGGCTGGAATCGCGCAAAAATATCTTAGCAGTGAAAAAAGAACATCTAAGAGAAGTAGTTGTAATAAATTTTAAGAGATTTTTATAAGGGGGTTTGCCTGCAGGGAAAAAATAGTACAGCCTTCACGCATATTAAGTTTCCCTAACGGATTCCCCGGCTTGATCTCCACTGATGTCGCGCGGTAAAACATTATAAGGCAGCAAAGAGAGAGGGAAATACTCAAGTAGTTACTAAATATCTGATATATGTAAAAAAAACCAATAATAGTTAATGATAGAGAAATATAACCAAAATAAAATTTACCAGAAATGACAAATATTATAAACTGTTTGTAAAATAAATAACCGCAACCTGAGGAGAACACAAAGGGGCAAAAAGTAGGACAAAAAGTAAAAAGTCAAAGCATAGTAAATATTGTCGCACCTTAAAATTTTTAATTCATACTATTGCTGGTATAACGGAACTATACCAACTAGATTTTTTACGGAGTTTATGGAAAGCGTCATATAGTTGATAATAGATGCAGTGTACGTTTAACAAATCTGAATGTTCTAGTAGTGCATAATTTAAAGATAATAACTAATTTCTTTAAACTTAAATACGTCAATTGTTTAGCATTGCAAAGTCATAGTTAAAAAAATTTCAAAGAAGACTAGGTTTATATCAAAATTTAAAAGAATAATTTAAAAGAATACGAAACATTCTTTATGCAAGATTTCATAAACATTATCCCAATATTACAGACAAATTATACTTAATATAAATTCTTATAGTTTACACCACATATATAACCGCCCAAAATACATGGCGTCCATAACTTGCGCATATTTTAAGAGTAAGAAGCACCAGCTACTGCTATAAACTAGATAAAAGCCTCGCTTAGCAAAAAAAAAACTTAGAAATTGAACACACATAACCACCCCGAAAATTCCAAATTACCAGAACAGTAACGGCTCTTTGCAGGAAAACTGCAAAAACAGTCATGAGATGCTTTAACCAAGAAATACTGCAAAGTTTCTTTGAAAAGAAGCAAAAAAGTTGTGTAGAAAAGCTTAACTTTTTTTAACATACACTACCTACCAATTTTGAGAGGATGGCAAAAACCTTTTGTTTTAATAGAACGTAAACAGAGACAAAAAGGCGTTACAGCTGGTTTTTGTCGAAAAAGATTGTCTACCTCGCACTCACCACCGAGATAGGAAACGTATAGTCGAAAAACTGATATAAACCGTATCCTTCGTACAAATCTCGAGTAAAGTCGAAATAAAGGGCTACCCTTAATAAAAAAAAAAATGGTAAAAATAAAGATAAAAGGAAAGTTATAAACGTAAGTATAACAAAGTTATTAATTATGAACAAGTTAGGTGATAACAGCTTAAAAAGAAAAAATTTAGCGAGAACCCCGAACATATGGAATAAAAGGTAACAAACAACAGAATTCTAACAATTCTTCTTTGTTATAACGGGGACCTGTAAAATTTTTGAAGTCCACCTATTAGAAGTTCAGAAAATAACTACCGTCACCAGCTAATCCCAGAGAGAACATTTAGTTAAACAGAAAACATGATTAGAATTACTAAACTATTAACAAGATATAAAAGAGTCGAAAGGTTAAACTAAGTTTACAACAATCACATAGTGACAAGGAGAGGGAGCCGGTAGAAACTGCCATTGGGATTCTCCGCAAGCCTCAAATATAACCCCTTGATCTCAATAGTATTGGTATTGGCTTTAGAGTTGTGTTTTTTGAGGCAGAAGATAAGCGTATTATAACAGTAATGATTTATAAGGATGGAGGCGAACCTTTACCCCTCTAAGTAACGCTTTTTACTCCACTCATTTAAAAATAAAAATTAAGTTTTTAAAATAGCACCTAAGAACTATACCGTAAATGGGAGGAGTTAGCTCCATTGACTGCAACACAGATAGTTTCTGTTTCGGCTTTAGCTGAATGATATAATGCACTTATCTATTAGTTTTCTCTTGAACTTAGCGAAGTTATATTATTTTTAGACATCAACAGAAGACGGTTTCGGTCATTCTAATACTAAAGATAACGAAGACGTTACTCTGCCACCCATTAATTCTGTGGAAGGGTTTTAAATTTTTCTTTGGCCTTGAGAAAAAGCTGGAAGTGAAAAATGATTCTGCTTTGAGGTTATTTAGAATAATTTCGTTTAAAGCTAAAATTTTTTATAATTATAGTAGATGATAACAAAAGTTTAATTTTAGTTGGTTTTAGAAGGAGTAAAAGGCCTTTGTATACAGTTTGGTTTTTCTATTATGTGTTATGATAATTTTATGTAGCTCTCAACTGTTCAACCCAAAAGTTAATATTTGAGCTTATTAAACAAAGTATATACCTTGCGCAAACCTGGTCTATATAAAAGCTTTCCTTCACTCATTAACTTCAATTATGAAGTCTTGGAAGGAAATTGAATCCGCTTTGGTGTCCCTTGAACGTCTTCATAAGCAATGCAGATTAGTGAGGTATAGCTGGTCTACTTAGTAATATTATGTTCATCCTTTTTTTGTTTAACTTTTTTAGCACCAAAACTAACGGGCTCCATTCGGATTGCACGCTACTAATGGAAGAGCAGTCCGCTCTAAAAGCTCACGCAGACCAAATTTTATCATGCCTTCAATTTATTTAGAACCAGAAAAAGCTACTATTTATCTTCATTCTACGTCTGTAGTTGTTTTTTCTCCCTCTTTTATCACTTTGTTAAGAAAGCTCGACGACTCTATATTGTTTTTGACCCAAAAGGTCTTTAATATTTTTTTACTGCGTTTCTTGTGTCACTTTTTAAAGTTGCCTAACTTTTTAAGGGTTACTATAAAGATGCTAAGCTGTATTTAGCAAAGTTTCAGCGCATTCTCCACCAAGTTCTACTGCTTCTGAAAGTAGACGTACCAAAAAGCTGTAAATGTGCGTCTTACAACTCACATTTACGTTTACAAGTGACTTCGACTCTTTATTATAAATGTGGCGAGCACAAATATATTTTGTCACAGGAAAATGAACTTTTTTTTGTCTGTAAGGAGCTTTTAAAGCGAACTCTCTCATTAAAGGTTTAATGGAAGAACTCTACTTAAAACGGCAACAGCAGGCAAAGTGCATTTCATAATATTTTTGACTTCCCTCGGAGCGCTAACCGACTTATTTAAGCTACTTTGAAGTTTTCTTCGGTTGCGAGACTTGCTACATTCGGCAGTGTCGCGCACTTCTTTTTAAAGTAATAAACAAAAAATTCGCGTCTATAGATTACAGAAGACCCGAGCTCATCGCCCCCTACGTAGATCTTTTGGAGGAAAGCAGTTTTAGCTGGGGCCCGTTATATAACGTAATTCTCTTATCAGGTACTTCAGTGTTGCTCATTTACGCTTAGAATATATCAGCAGGAAGTCGAGCTGTATGACCTTTTTTTCCCAGCTTATACCCAACTTCTCTCTTAAAGCTCTACTTTCTATTAATAGTTCATTTATTTTATAAAGTTCGATTATATTATGTAGTGAGTACCTTGAAGACTTATTAGAAAACTTATATAACCATCTACGACCAAAAATAATCAAAGTTATCGTCATAGAAACGCTAGCTGAACTATGCGAAGTGCTGAGCTCAGAATTTTTAGACTTAAAAAAAAAGTAATGACCAAGTAGCGGTATTTGTAGGTTTACTATAAACCTAATTAGGTCTCCCTTTTGTAAGCTTTAATGCGACCATTCGTGAGCTGATTCAAGATGTACAAACGTCTAATAACTCTTGCCCATGTATCTTGCTTGCCGTTTTCGAAAAGGCGGCAAAAATAGTTTGTTTCCCAGATCTTTATTATAAAGGACATAGTAAATTTTAATCCAAAACCGGAAGATTTGGACGTCCCAGCTAAAATGACTACCGGTGCATTTCGCGGGACCAATATACTATGCTTACCACTATTATTTTTTAACAGGGGAACGTTACGATCGGTAGTGCAAGCCGTTGCAGAAAACGCTTGCCTTTTTGGCTATACGATCTACCGTTGAGTTGACGTGAGATCTTTGCAAAAATTTTGTGCTTTAGGCATATTTTATCCCATACCGTATGTAATTTTTAGAGATCTTGCTAGTGAGGCTATCAGCGATGCTTTAGATGCCCACAAAATTTAAGCAATCTGGTTCAAAAAGATTACTGCTGACTTTGATTTTTTTCGTGTACGCGTTATAAAATACTATTACTTAGTCAGAACTGGACGCACACTTGTTTCTCCTTGTGCACCTGCTGCTTCTGAAAGAGCAATTAATGCCCTTCGACATCGATTCAACCTGGCAAAGGGAAGCCATAGCAGAAAAAGGGATATTTGTTTCTTGAGTTCTACATGTAGTGGAGTAGAGCAAGGATGATCTGCTAGCAGACCGGGAAGCTCCCGCGTCTTACGATCTTCTTCAGCTTTTTACAAGAGGTGGACCGCTTGTATCTGTACCTTTTTCTCCTCCTAAGGAGGTCACCAAGATTTTCTGTTTTGTAAGTTATACTAAACGTTTTTTTATTGAAGCAGAAAGTCGAACAGCACTTCGAAGTTGCTTACGTCGCTTTTCTGCAATTTTCTGATTAATATTTCACTTAACTCCTGCGTAATTCCGTTGAAAAGGTGTATGAAATCAACTTTCTGCCGTAGCTTTTAACTAATTCCTTCCCGTGATTTATATAACTACCTTTCCGAAGAGTTTCTCAAATCGTACGGACGTTCTTATCTAGACGAACTCCAAGCTAAAAATAAGTTATTCTGTGAGTGCCTGCATCTCTACTTGGGCGAAGTAAAGGAAGAGAGGAGCTCTACGCTGTAGTTAAAGCACAATAACTATAAACTAAAAGCACTGTTTTAATATTATGATTCGACTAGAAAAAAGTTTTTGATTATCTAATCTTCTGCCAGAATAATTTAAGCAGCTTTGACTTTTCGGAACATTACAATTCAATTCCTTGAATCCTTATTTATGACTTATAAAAAAATATATGACTGTCCGTAGAGACTTTTCCTTACTTAGCAACTTTAAAGAAAACGTTTCGAAGTATAATAAAAAAGTGCAATGGTTAAAATAAAAGTTTATTATAGCATATTGCTTTTATAATTAAGTGCTTTTGAAAAGAGTCTGTGGACTTTGTACCTTTCGCAGTCTCTGCACATGAGTGTAAGGGAATTAAGTGCAGTGACCCCAAAGATTCCTGTCCCTTCGGAATTTTTAGTAAGCCCGTAGAGAAGAGTCAGTGTTTCTTCGCACCACTTTAATAATCTGCCTGGCTTCTTTCCATATGAAGTCCCAACTGCAGTGCATAACATTTCGTAAGCTGTTTTCGAGAGCGCTAAAATTTCTTTACGGGTCTGAACATCGTAAATTAACTCGCGAGCAGTACAAGGGGTAGAGATGCCCCTTTGAAAGTAGTATTGCTTGAGAAAGGGAAAGAAAGTCTGCTCCAGGTAAATATCGTAGGTAAGAATTCGAAGAAGTGCTATTTGGATGAAGAAACTGTTGAATATACTACATTCATCATTAGCGAAAAACGTTTCACATATAAGAGAAATTTTTTTAAACGTTGGGGAAGCCTTAAATTTTTCAATAGAGGGCCCTTCGGGGATGTGTTCCACTTTATGTAAGTTTTCTTTAATGCGACGATAACCATCTAAAAAAGAATGCTCTTTTAAGCGATCAAAGAAAAAGACTAAAAAAATTAAGTCTGCTGCTTCTTCTTCTCCGAGTTTAAACTTACTAAAGTTTTTTAGAACCAGGAATATATAGTAAGAATCACAAGCTGTACGATAACCAGAAATGAGACTTAATTTAAAAATAAACGTACATATTAAAAGAGACAACGGAACTTTTTCTTTCAACAAGTTTTTAATAAAATAAACCGCCATCGGCCAGTTCCTTTCGTAGTAACAAACTTTAAACAATAATTCGTAAAAGTGAGCTTTATTAGAAACTCCTTTGTAATAAAGAGCTTCTAGTACTAAGGCTACTCTATGACTTGAAGGATACGCTTCGCATGCCTTTTGCATAAGAGAGATGGTAATTTCATTTATAACCAAATGGTCGTTTTCGGGGATAAAAAGTTGTTTAATTAACCAAAAGGACAACTCGGGACACCTTAAATTAGCAACAAAAAGATAAGCATTGAAATCTTCTATAGATGGAATCAATTTCTTGTTTTGTTTATAAAACGGACTTTTTTCTGTAGTTCGAAGTGGAGTTGCCAAGTTGTTCCACTCTCCTAAACAATTCAGGTCGCGATTTTTGGTTATTAGAGACAATTTAGCTTGTAACAAAGTTGAAAGGTACTTTGGAGTTGCATCTTTTTGATGACATGCACTAAAGTATTCATCGTTTCGCAACTTATATAAAATATTTGATATATTTATATTATTGCTGAGGTAGCCAGAGTATTTCTTCTCAAAGCTAGAATAAGAATTACTGAGGACTTCGGAGTTTTTCTCTGTCAACAGGACACAAGTTTCAAAATTTAAATCTTCTGAAGTGCACGTATGATTAACTTCCTTTTTTTCCAATAAATAAAGTAATTTCTTGGTAAGCTCACTGTGCTCAGGAGGAATATTGGGTGAGGTGATGGAAATTTTTCTTTTCCTTTGAAAGTAATAGGAACTCTTGGAAGTAAAGACAAACCAAGTATCAAAAAAAGAGTAGTGACGGGCTTTTATAAGT
This sequence comes from Zophobas morio, assembly GCF_036711695.1. Classification (NCBI taxonomy): domain Eukaryota; kingdom Metazoa; phylum Arthropoda; class Insecta; order Coleoptera; family Tenebrionidae; genus Zophobas; species Zophobas morio. The sequence goes on along the minus strand of NW_026972206.1, from coordinate 39,330 downwards.
GTATTAGTCCGATGAAAGGACGCATACAAGTCCATGACTAGTGGAGGGAGTACTGCGTACACATCTTACATCGTATGAATCTTCCATACAAGCCTGTGTACCACGTAGCGTTTCCACTTCTCGCACGTACCTCGGCCAAATTAGTAGTCCATCAAAACTAGATAATAAACATTAACCCCGCCTTTTTTCTTGTACTCTTCCAGTACGGTACCTCACATATTTTTCTTATCGATTTTCTAATAGCGATCCTAAAGAATTTTGTAACAAGGCTGTACTTTTCTTTTCTTTATATTTTATTTCTTCATTTTAGTACATACTAGTTTTTTTTAAATAAAATTAAATTATCACTCGTAAAGAATACATTATTAACTTATGAGCTGTTTTTCTCATAAACTACAGTTTTTATCGGTAGTACTTATACATTTGGACTAACAGGAAATTAATGTACCTGCTTTTTAAAAATGCAACTTTATGTCTTGTAAAAGGAAGCGGTTGCAGGACCCCAAAACCATTTATATTCATTTCCCAAAAAACTCTTAGCACTTTTCATATCTATACTCAAGTCAGTTATTATTGTTAAAGTTAACACTGAGAAGCCGGCAATATACGAAATATAAATGGACCTAAAAACTATAAAGAAAATTATTTAACCTTTGTTTTTCAAAACATAAGTTGAAATTAAAGGAAACTTTAGTATAGTTCCCTCTATAACTTCCACATTCCGGGCTATACCATTTTTACTTATGAGCTTAAAAATATTAACTAAAGTTTCGGGTCAAAATTTATATAGCAAAAATTCTTTGAAAGAGATATTTATTTAAAAAGATTACTGGGAAAAGAAAGTAAAACGGTTTTTAAAGAAAACAAATTATTCAAAAAAGTGCATCAAAAGGGCTATAAAAGGTAGTTAAAATCTTCAAACTAGTTTTGGTCCTTTTATAACTTCTTTATTATATAAACTCAGTTATCATCATTTTGTAAAACTTTTTACAAGATACACTAATATTTGACAAGAAGTTCTTGAAGACTTAAAAGTAAGACGCACCGAGTGTTTCTTGTATCCTACTGAGAACAATAAAACTTTGGTAAAATATTTTCCCGTAACGGCTAAATAAATAGTTTTGTCTTAACAGTAAACACGCCCTCCACAGTATAGTTATTCGTAGACTTACGTTTTAGTTTATGCCCGGCGATAAGCAATATAATAAATTTTTTCCCCCTATTTATTCCCGCATCCTTTGGTGCAGTCGCTATAGAGTAATACACCACGCATCTTTCCTAGCGCACTGGGAACCGTTTTTCAGAGATTAGTGCTGTAAGATTCAAGCACTTTTTAAAAGTTGTAATGTTTTGCAAGGAAAATAATTATCTTTATGGTAGTAGTGATGCACAACATGATAATTTACTACCTACTACTGAAGAGCTTTTAGGTTTTATTATATGACATAAAAGTTTTTTGTGAATATCACGTTTAAATTTAAGTTTGGTATTGTTTAAATTTCAAGTCTTTGAGTATTCCTTATATTTTTTTTAACGTTTGCTTGTCAATATAGAAATTTTAAATAGTAAGAAAAATAGACAGTTAACAACTTTATCGGCGCAAGATTGGGCTTTAATTAAAAGAAATCTTTATGATTCTCCTCTGGGAAAACAAGGTGTACTCAGTTTTGAGTTATTAATGCTGTAATATACCATTACCAAAAAACTTCATAGTTAAAAAATTTAAGTATTTAAAATATTTAAGCTTTGCAATATATTTTTTCCTCTCTTGCAATTTTCCGAAACTCCAATTGTACTTATAATAATCCGCTTTGCGCACCGTAAAGCACTTTATGTTTTAAAACCCTATCTACTTTTAAAATTTTATGCAAGTTAACTTTTGTAAAATCTGGTGCTAATAAAAATTTTACTTTTAAAGCGGTTTTATAAATATGTTTTATTTTATTTTATTATAGTTTCCTTGGAAACCTCCTTACGTCAGTATTTGGATCTTGTATATGTTTTCAGCCAAGATCTTTGTGAAAGAGAAATAGCAGCAGCTTTCCTTTTTAATATTCTTTGGCCTACCTGCTGTTTATTGAAAAAATCTTTAAACGACTGTAACTTAAGTGAGAGGTTAGATCTCCGTGAAATTTGGGTTTCTAATATTTTTGTGAAAACTGCTTTAGAACACGTTATCTTCTCTTTTGGTAAACCTACCTTCTATTATAATCAGTAAACCGACTACTACTATTTTTATGCGCAGGGAATAAAAATATTACTGAGAGACTTTTTATTAAAGTTTTTCAACAGGTATATGAGTTTTACTCTCTAGCAAACTCTGTACTTCCTAGCATGTTTTCGGACTATAAAAACAAATCTTTTATATGTTGCCGTCGTTATGGTAAAATATTACTTTCTTAATTATCTTATTCAATTTTTTATATATATAAAACAGCAGAGTCCATCGAGTCGTACGTGGATCGCTCCGCTTCCACTTCGAGAAAACAAATTCTTGTTCTTTTATCGAAAGAAGAGATTCGGCGTCTACAGGCAAGCCGTTTTAATACAGTAGCCGAAAGCTTTTTGAAAAGCCCTAATGGTTGCATTATCCGGTTTTCCAATAATTTTCTTATAAAAATTTCTGAAAGAAAGCAAAGCTAGCAATAGTTTAGAATGTGTTGCTGGTGCGGAAGTAGGACTTGAGGTTTTTGATTCTAATTGGTTGGCCAGGCGGTGAGCTTTTCTACTGTTTCAGCAGCTTACAGAAGTGAATTATAAATTTTTGCTCCATAGTTGCGCGCTGTACGCCCACCAGAGCAACTCTGAACACTCTCCTCACGATTTGACAGTAGCCGTGTACAAGATACTACAAACGCAAGACGTCATTTGTGCACAGGTCGCTTTATTGTCCCTTATATTTGTCCTTTTTTTGTCCCCGAACGCGTATTTTATCGCAGAGTATACTTGTGGACATGCTTGGCCTTTCAGCACTTGACTTCATATCAAATATTTTGCAGAAAAGGGACGACATCCTCCGAATAACTAAGAAGGCTTTAAAGGGAGTAGTGCGTCTTTTTGCTTTAACTAATCAACGCTCTTGTTTCTTCCGCTGTTTTTCTGCAGCGAGCATACAGACAACTTGCATTACAACGGGAAGCAGCGAATCCTACTTCTACCATTATCGGCGTGGTAGGCTCCCCCCTCCCCTCTTTACTCTGAGATTTAAAAACTATATACATGAAGACCATCAAAAGCAAAAGAGAGCATCTCATGCCGAAGCATTTAAAAAAAACCAATAGGCTGCATGTGCGCTTGCTTGCTTGCCATGTGGTCGTTAAACGATTTTTTCATCTTTCTTCTCTACAAAAAAGCAGGGAGTCGCTCTAAGCGGAGACCGCGACTTCGAGCTCAAAGCTGCATTGGGGTTGGATAACAGTTTTAATGCGGACTACCTCTCCAAGTACACGCGTGGTGAGGGCCAACAAGCAATTTTCTGATCAGGCTTTGTAGCTATTATTATTATTATCAGGACATAGTAGGCGGCAAAGACCCCAAACACCCAAGTATCCCCACGTTTATGATGAGAGGCTCCACGGGACAGAGTTGGCCGCCTACGTTGGAAGTTAACTGCCTTAACATGTGTTATGTGCTGCTTTATCCACTTTCGTTTCTAAGGTTCTAAGCTAAGCTTACCAGCCAATGCAGAACGAGTACAAACAAACCTTTACGAGTCCATAACCATTCCAGCGCCTGCGGCGGGTTATTTTTTTTCATGAGTGAGTCGTCACCCTTTTTTTCACAAATATTATTTAAGCACCCCCAGAAAGCTTTGAGTTCCCTATAAGCATCGAGGCTCTTTCTCCGCTCTCCCAACTTGTATTTAAAGGAATCAAAGAACTAAATAGGATTCAGTCTATAGTCTACCCTGCAGGTCGGGTGGTTTCTCTGATGTCCCAATTACGTGACACCACTGTTTGCTAAGCTTACTACAGTAACGAGAACTTGCTGATATGCGCTCCCACAGGCGCAGGTAAAACGAACATTGCTCTCATGGCCATTGTGCGCGCGATAGAGCAAAATATGGTTTTATCTATCATTTTTTTTTTCGCCGTTTCGTTTAGCGAATTGTTATACGCTTAACAGGTTAATGAAGTTGTCCAACTTAAAACTTTTAAAATAGTTTACGTGGCGCCAATGAAAGTATATTTTTTTTCCTCTATTTTTTTTTTTGAGAAGTTAAAGGCATTTCTTACATAAAAGGCACTGGCTTCTGAAATGACTCAGAATTTTGGTCGGAGATTAACGCCGCTGGGTGTCGCTGTCCGCGAGTTAACGGGTGACATGCAGCTTTCAAGAGCTGAGGTCAAAAATACACAGGTATATCGGCAGGCTCAAGAGGATTCCCTTATTTCCTTGCAGCTATTTATTTGGTAATTCGGTAGGTGATCGTAACCACCCCCGAAAAGTGGGATGTGATCACGCGAAAGAGCGTTGGGGACACTGAACTGTCCCAATTGGTGCGTTGCTTTATTGTATGCGACCCTCATCTCACTTTGCGCATGCTTAAACAGGTGCAACTGCTAATCATTGATGAGGTCCATCTTCTTCATGACGAGAGAGGATCCGTCGTAGAGGTGCCCTTAAAAGGCTTCACTGGTCACCTTTTCCGGAAACTCACCAGCACGTCCAGAGTTTAGTCGCGAGAACACTTCGACAGGTGGAAACAAGCCAGAGAATGGTCCGCCTCGTGGGATTGTCGGCGACGCTGCCAAATTACCTGGTTGTTACCGAGGCGATGCTGTTCTGTGTAGTAAATTCATTATATATATACAGGATGTGGCGCAGTTTCTCCGCGTTAACTTTTTCAAAGGCCTTTTTTTTTTTGACGGCCGGTTTCGTCCAGTGCCACTGACTCAAACTTTTGTCGGAGTCAAAGGTACGACCCTGTTCTTCTTCTGTTGACTTCTTTTTATCCACCGCCTTTTATTTTTCGTGGAGAAGGGAACAGCCCAACTCAAGTGAGTGACCATATGAATGAAGTTTGCTTCGAAAAGGTTCTAACTTGAGTTTATATAAAGAAGCGCGCTTATTGCTATGTAAACATTAGGTCCTCAAACACGTGGAAACAGGCGACCAGGTGATGGTTTTTGTCCATTCCCGAAACGACACTGTGAAGACCGCTGAAGCTTTACTGGAAAGAGCTCGAAATATCGGCAGGGAAGGTGGCGAACTCTGCTCTTCTACACTCATATCATGACGCACCATTGGTTTAGACGATTTTGCGCCCCCTGAATTGAGCACTTTCAGCAGGAAACTTCTTCTCAAGTCTCCCAATAGGACACTGCAGAACCTCGGTCCATGTGGCGTCGCCGTACATCATGCAGGTAACTTATTTAACCTTTTTTTTATTTCCGCTTCTCTCTAGCTCTACCGCTTTTGTGGCAGGCATGCTCCGTTCTGATCGCAACTTAGTGGAGAGGCTTTTTTCTGAGGGTGTCTGTCTTTGCTATCCTCCAGTGTGCCAGTTTAATAATGATGGCCCATCTCAAGGCCAAATTCGTGTTCTCTGCTGCACAGCCACGCTGGCGTGGGGCGTCAATCTTCCTGCGCATGCTGTGATTATTAAAGGTAGTGACCTTGCAAACTGCGCACAATGACTTGATGGCAATGCTCCACAGGAACTAGCCTCTACGATTCGCGGACAGGCGGCTTTCGAGACTTAGGGTAAAATATATGGCTAATATGTATCTGTTCAATAGGTAATATTGCTTGACACGGCAGCGTGCTGGACGTGCAGCAAATATTTGGACGCGCCGGCCGGCCTCAGTTTGATAGTTTTGGAGAAGCCTATATACTGACGCCCGTCAATAAGTTACCGCACTACATTACTGCTCTGACCACTCAGGTTTGCTTATTTGCTTTCATATCAAAATCCTTTCTAACATTTTTTCTTTACCAGACGCCCATTGAAAGTCAGTTCATTAAAAATCTCGCTGACCATCTAAATGCGGAAGTCTCGTTGGGGACCGTCGCCAATGTACCGCCACTATTGTGTTTACTTATACGGATCCATACGATTGCTTTGTGGGGGGGACTAGGTGGACGATGCCGTGCAGTGGCTTAGCTACACGTTTCTCTATGTACGGCTCAAAAGGAACCCCTTGAATTACGGCGTCACGTGGAGTGACGGGGAGCGTGACCCCACCTACGCTGTAAGTCACCTTTTTCCTTTATTATAACACTTGTAAGCTGCCCCGCCCACCTTTTAGGAGCCTCAAAGGAAGTGGATTTGCACGGCCGCGCAGCTTTTAGACGATGCAAGGATGGTTCGTTATAATTCTCATACAGGTGGGTCACCTTATTAGTGAAACCTCTCTGCTTTTGTGTACTTTTCCTTGTAAAAAGGGTTTCTTTCCCCCACGGATCTTGGTAGGATAGGGAGCCACTTTTACATCAGCGCCGCCAGCATTATGGTTTTTTCTCTGACTGGTCAGTGGGCACGTGTGTTAACTAGTGTGTGCAGCGCTTCAACGAGTTGTTTAAAGAACACATGAACACTGCTGAGATCTTGGGCTCGGTCTCCAAGTTTACCGAGTTTGCCAATATACAGGTGCTTTTTATCGGTGTAACTCCCACGTGGCTTGTGTAAATGTTGTGTTCCCTTTTTTAGCTTCGCAGGGAAGAAGAAGAGGAGCTGGATGAACTAAGGAAGGAGACGGTTATCGAGGCAGACGGAGGTAACATTTGCCTTCTTCCCGCCAGCAGTCAGACTACTCACGCTCGAGGTCTTCAGGTGTGGAGAGCACTCATGGCAAAGTCAACACTCTGCTGCAGTGTTACATAGGCAGAGTGCCTATTAGTGGCTTCTCGCTTGCGTCAGACACCGCGTACATAGCTCAGGTCAGACTGCCCTACTTCCACGAGTATTTTCACGTCCCTATTTACACTTCTAGAACTCTTCACGAATCCTGCGAGCCATTTTTGAGCTCTGCCTTCGAAGAAACCAGCCTATCGCTACACAGTTTTTAGAGCTTTCTAAGTGCGTGCACCGACAACAATGGCCATTCGAGACGCCGCTGAGGTGTCGCCTTTTTTTTTGAGCTCACCTGCAATATAACTGGTCCTGTGCGCGCGAATAGGCAGTTTGGGCAGCTAAAGTACGAGCTAATAGATAAGCTTGAAAGCAAGAAGTTCACGCTTCCCCAAATGCGCGAATTGGTTATTTGTGTTCTTGCGTATCCTAAAGCTCTTTTAATTGATTAACACCACCATTTTCATATACTCTAGACGTCTGAGGATTTGGGCCACCTCGTTAGGCACGTTCAAGCAGGTTTGCCAAATTACGGTTGCTTAGCGCTTGTTGGATAATTCCGGTCGCTAGGGCCTATTTTAAAAAAGTATGTCTCGTACATCCCGCACCTCAATATCAAATCTCTCGTTCAAGTATAATTTTTATCAAACAAGTGATATCGTTGTCTTTTAACACCTGTTGGTGGTTAAGCCTATAACCAGGACGATTCTTCGGGTGGAGTTGCGCATTACCCCTTGCTTTCAATGGAATGACACGTGGCACAGTCCGGGTTACGTTATGTACACCGCTTCTTGAAAGTGCATATCACTAAAGCACATGCTTTAGGAGAACCGTGGTGGATCCTTGTCGAGGATCCATCGACCGACCACCTATACCACACGGAATACGTTGTTATTCACAAAAAAAATCGACATGACACCCAACAGTTAGGTTTGCACAATTACTATGCAACAACCGTTATTCTAACCGAATCATTGTCGTCCTCTTGCGGTTTTGTAGTGTTTACTGTCCCTCTCTTTGAGCCACTCTCCTCACAGTACTACGTTAGAGCCGTCTCAGAGAAGTGATACTACTTAACTTGTAAGTATAGGAAATTTTATTAAATTATATAAAAAGATGGCTTGGCGCACTGGTCGTAGAGGAGCTCAAACTTGACAGACTGAGGGTTTAAGTTTGGCCCATATTTTTATTAATATTTTATCGACGTTGTTTCCATGCCAGCTGCCGCTGCAGTACCAGGCTCACACCCCTCTTTTGAACTTGTGCCCACTTCCCATATCGGCTTTACAAAATATTCGTTATCAGGCGATGTATAAGTTCCAATTTTTTAACCCAGTAAGTATATTAAGAACGCTCAGTCGTATTGACCTTTTGATGAAGTTCTTCAGTTGCAAACACAGTTTTTCCATACTGTTTATCACACGGACGAAAACATACTTATCGGTATGAATCCAATTGGTTTTGCTAATAAAGACTGAAGAGACATAATTTAAGGTGCTCCAACGGGGTCTGGTAAAACTGTCGCCGCTGAGCTGGCCCTATTCCGCCTGTTTAATAACTGCCCCGGCTGTAAGGTCACTCATGGGACGACGAAGTGGCTAATGTATCAATAATTACTTCCAACAGGCGGTTTATATTGCTCCGCTAAAGGCACTTGTTAAAGAAAGAGTAATCAATTGGAGCCAACGCTTGGTGAGGTGCACTGATAAAGTTATAGTAGAGCTTACCGGAGATGTTTCGCCCGACCTGGTGGTATATCTTATTTGCCAATTTAGAGAGTTGCGGCGTCCAAGAGCTAAATGGTAGGCCATTGAAAGAGCAGACTTGATCGTGACTACCCCTGAAAAATGGGACGGTGTCAGCCGCAGCTGGCAGAGTCGCTCTTACGTAAAAAAAGTTGCTTTAATCATCATCGATGAGGTTCTTCTAAGCCACGTGCGCAACTTTTTTAGAGAAATGATAAATATTTGTTATGCATAGATTCACATGCTGGGGGAGGAGCGGGGCCCCGTCCTTGAGATCATTGTGTCCCGCTTTAACTATATAAGCTTTCAGCTGCATAAGAAGGTTATCCTTACTTTAATAACAATAACAATAATAATATACTTTGCAGATTCGATTTGTCGGCTTGTCCACGGCTTTGGCCAATGCGCACGACTTAGCGCACTGGCTGGGAGTAAAAAATTCACGAGGTTTTTTTTTATCCGTGACTTCCACCACCTGACTTAACTGATTGTGCTGAGGGCTTTACAACTTTCGTCCCTCTGTTCGCCCTGTCCCACTTGAGGTTGCGCTTTAATCATTATTTTCGGGTTTTTCTATAATAATTTCTTTTTTAAGGTCCATATTGAGGGTTTTCCAGGTGCAAGGCCATCCAACTAACCGAAATACTCATCTTTTACCATAACATGCCAGGCAGGCATTACTGCCCCCGTATGGCGACGATGAACCGCCCGACTTACGCTGCTATACTGACCCATTCTCGCGGGCAACCGACCCTGGTCTTCGTTTCCTCCAGGAGGCAGACCAGGTGACCTCCAATTCTTATTGGCTGCTTTGGTGTTTTTGACTTTCCTTTGTACAGGCTAACTGCGTTGGACCTGATTTCTTTCTCAGTCGCTGATGACCGCCCCAAACAATTTTGTATTAATAACAGCAGCATTTCCTCTCCTTTACGCAGGAGTTCTGTGTACCTTTATCCTTTTTAGTGACTATCAATGAAAAACGGCTAGAAAGTCTTCTTCAAAACATCGTGGATACGACCTTGCGGCACACTCTCAGTTTTGGTGTCGGCCTGCACCATGCGGGATTGGTCGAAGGTCTCACCCGGCAATATAGTTGTCGGTGCGCACTTATTGGCACTAATTATAACGAACAGGCGATAGGAGGATAGTCGAAGAATTATTTTGTGAACAGCGTATATTAGTCTTAGTGGCGACCGCAACTCTAGCGTGGGGCGTCAACCTGCCTGCGCACTTGGTGGTTGTCAAAGGCAACGCAGTCTTGCTTGGTTTTGCTTTTATACCTCTTAATGAGTTTGCACGGCTACTTTCAAGGCACCGAATTCTTCGATGCCAAGACGAAGAAATACAAGGACTTTCCTGTAACCGACGTGTTGCAGATGATGGGCAGAGCCGGCCGTCCCCAGTTTGACGAGTCAGCAACGGTGTGCTTTTTCTTCCTTTTACTCTCATGATGTCGCCGCTGCTCATTTCCTCCATTTTCCAGGCCGTAATTCTTGTGCACGATACTAAAAAGCACTTTTATAAAAAGTTTTTGTATGAGCCGTTTCCTGTGGAATCGAAGTTGGCCGATGTGTTGGCCGACCACCTGAACGCGGGTACCTTCTACCTTCTTGCGCTATTTCTGGCACACATGCTTGCCTCATGTCTTTCTTGAAGAGATTGTGTCCGGATCCGTCTTTAGCAAGCAGTCTGCTGTAGAGTTTTTAACTTGGACGTATTTCTTCCGAAGACTTGCGCAGAATCCCAGCTTCTACGGGCTAGAGAGAGTTGGTATATCTAGTTTGCTTCCATATAAAGCGAATTTATATGATCAGATTTCGTTACCAGACCAAAAAAATATGAACTATTATTTATCGAAACTTATTCAAAACACTATTGCAGCGCTACAGGAGGCCGACTGCTGCGTGGTTAACGAGAACGACAGTCAGTTTTCCGCCTTTCTCACTTTTCCATGACTCCTTATCTTCTCCTAATTGACTCTTCAGCGATTACTCCAACGACTTTGGGCGCCATTGCTTCATTCTATTATTTGAAACACTCGACAGTGGGAATGCTTTCCAAAGCTCTCGTTGATAAGTTGCAGCATTCTGATTTACTCAGAATCATGAGTAACGCCAGTGAATTTGCCGAAGTACAACATACTAACACTGCTAGTCTCGTAAAGCAGCCCGTCATCATAGCTTGCAGGTCCCCGTCCGGCACAATGAGGAGCATTTCAACGCACAGCTGGCGGCGGTATTGCCTTGGAAAGTTGGCAAGGACTCCTACGACAGGCATGCTCTGCCCGGTCGCAAAAGCTTGGAAGTTTCTTAATACCTTTTTTTTTCTCTGCAGTCCCCACACAAAGGCAAATCTTTTGCTGCAAGCTCGGTTCGAAAGGTGTGAGCTTCCGGTGGTTGACTACCAAACCGATACCAAAACAGTACTGGATCAAACCTTTCGAGTGCTTCAGGTGCACTTGCCCAACCCGCATAGTCTTTTGCTGCTCTGTTGAGCGTTTTTAACTTATTCAAGGCGATGATCGATATTGCAAGTGGCGGCGGCTACTTTGTTTCTACTCATTCACTGGTTGGGTTGCTGCAGATGGTTGTGCAGGTGCAGATTTATTTAATTTTGGGTCTATCTCTGCAGCTTCTGAAGCACCTATATTTATAGGCTCGGTGGATTCACGAAAACAGTCTTCTGACCATCCCCGGAGTGGAAGAGTCTCACTTGCCAAGCATCATGCACATGATTGGTGCTGCAGGCAATGCCTGCCAAAGCCCCGTAGTTTCCGATGGTCTCCTTAGGGAACTTTGCAAGTTCTACCAAGCAAATGACAAGTCACGAGTCACGGCTACACTTCAAGGTCTCGTAGGCCCTCGTGTTTCGCTAAAAGTTGTTTTAATCTTTTCTTGCCGAGCTCCTTCTTAAATTTTTCTTTCGGCAGATCACCGAGTTTGTGGAAGGGCTCCCCGCTATGGAACTGACGGCTATATTGTGCGAGGTACCCCATCTCACACGTAGTTTTCAGATCGATCTTTCTTTACGCCCGATCCGCGCAACTTGCAGGACTCCATAGACGAGCCACTGCGTTTTCAGAAGGAGTATGTTTTGAAGGTGTTTCTGATAAATAAAAACAAAAAGGCATGTTATTCAGCCGCTCCCATGCTCTTTTGCACACTAATGTGAAGTACAGAGTCTGGACACTATTCGACCCTACCAGTGGCCTCGTGACGTTCCCGTCCAGTGGATTCTGGTTCTTCAGTGTTAGCATAATTGGCCCTGTGCATGACTTTTCCCTTCTTCTGAAATACCACTCGTACTCATTTCAGATGTGCAAGGCGATGCGTTGCTGGCAATGAAGCGAATCAAGCACGTCCGCAGTAAGTTTCGTACACGTCTGTCTGGTGGCGAGTAAACCCACTGATGCTTGAATGTAGACAAAACAACAATTGCTTTAGCGTTCTCCATTCCACGTTTAACCGGTGTAGAATTGGGACGGATTACCATTCAAGCCCACCTGTTTAGCACATGCTTTCTGGGACTCAACGCATGTATAGCAATGAACTTTTTAATAAACTAACGAGGTTTTCAGTGTTTTCTTTATTGCATATTCTGGCCGCCTGTAGCCAAAATTCCGCGGGCAGCCCGCAAAAGAGTATCGGCGCCAGCCTCTAACATTTTCTGAGCGATGTACTGCCCTGCAAGAGCGCGTGAGTACAATGCTCTCATAAAAGAAGTGCATGCTACCGAGCTTCTCCGCGTCCTCCCTCGTATGCATGGCGACAGTCGCCCTGTAAGTCACCCTCTGGTTGTCCTCAACGCTAAAACACGCAGCCTCGAGTACGGCAGACTGCCTTCCTTGCGAATCTTTTTTTATAGTACTCTAAAGAGATAGTCTTAAGCGAGTTCACAGATTGTAATTACGCCATTTTACACCAATGGGTGTGCTGCAGCCTCCTTGAAGGTGAAGCATCAAAGCGCGCTCCGCCAAACAGCAAAGCTCCGTTTCCCTATCGTTGATGATGGACACAAGTCCTCCAGTGGCATCATCATCTATTTAAAGTTGAAGGGGCAGCCCCACGATTAATTAATTTACCATACCGCTTCTTATTTCAACCGCGAGCGCGCCTTGACCGACTGCGTAGAAGAACTCATCGCCATTCTAATTCAAGTAAGCTTTTAAAAATTATGAAGACTAGGCCATAAAACTACACTTAGTACCAGAATCTGGCCAATCCGATCTTGCCAACCCATTCGATCAACTCCCGCTACAGCAGATAGGACCAATAAAGTGGGCTAAATAATACGAAATATATACCTTTGGCTAAAATTATTGCATCGTACTTGTCACATTCACAAAGTTTTTTCAGTCGTGTGTTAACATTTCCTTTAAGTTAAATTGTGTTGATGTAGAAAGAATATTCAAGTATTTTTATAAATTTAATTTTAAAACCTCTTATATCCAAAAAAATAAGTTGAGGGTATAATTGCTTTAACTGGGAAATCCGCCTTATTGAACTCGAACCTACACAAAATATAAAAAAATTTAAACTGTTAACTGTCTTAAAAGGAGTTACTAGAAACAATATTCTCTATACCTACAGTGGAATTATTCGGCAGAGAATTCAGGGAGGTGGGAGTTACGTTACTACCAAACTTGGGGTGGTATAAAACACAATCATGGGGATCATCGCGCTTGCAAATAGCTCCTATCCTTAAATTTTTCTTACATATAATAAATTTTAAAACTGCCTACAACAAAATTTAGTTTTACAGGTAGACTGGATGGAAGATCTTTTAAAGAATGAACAACAAGATCTACTTCCCTTCTTTGCAGGGCCAGTTCAAGTTCTTATATAGATTATAAAAAATATATTAAATAATAAAATATTAAAAAAAAACCTTTAGTAAACAATGACTTTTCTCCTATTTTAGGTAAGGGAAGACTGTTAAATTTATCTCCAAGGGTATCATATGTAACTACTTCGAATATTTTCTTAATTAAAAAAATTAATTATTATATATATTTAATATGAGATGAGGCGAAGGAATTTAAAACCTCCGGATAGTGAAACTTTAGCAAGTCAATAACTTTATTAGTTTGAACAAGAGCAAGTTCGCTTTTTCTGCTACCAACGCGAACTACGCTCATTACCTTGAAGTATTAAATAAATAACACACAAAGGCCGGTAGGTCGTCCTACTGTAAGAACAGAACTGCCTTGCCCTACAACCTGCGCTTCTTTTAACCGTTCTGTTTTACCTGAGCTTTCAAAGTTTTAAGTATTAGCAAGAAAAGATAATGAAGCTAGTAAAATATTTTAAAATATACCGAGGAAAATTTGAGGTCTCAACTGCTCTCTACCTTTTAAACTCGAGGTTATTATTATACACGTCTTCAACCTTGAAAGTTTTTACTGTTATCTAAAATATAAACTTTAACTAAACAGAGAAAAGTTTGGGGCTTATACTGCGCTTCTACTAATGTTTTTCTCCTTCATATACTATATGTATTCTCTATCGGCCTACTTAATCTTTCTATCAACTATGATGATTTTGTGGGCAGTTGTTAAAGACTGGAAAAAGCTTTCTCGTCTGTCTAATTCCCAACTTTTGGATTGCTCTTTTGGAGCAGTTAATTAAGGCAATAAATAGTTTTTTTCTATTATTACGGGCTATCAAGTGAAATTTCGGTGAGTTACACCATCTTATTATAACTCAACAATAACCTATATAATATCAAAAATAGGTAAAGATTCTAATCAAACCTAGTTTTGAATATCAGTTGTACAGACTATAAAGACTATTAACTCTTCTTTTTCTAGACTTTGGGAGTATATATAGCAAGTTTTTTCTGGTTATATCAACTCTAGATGATTTTATGCTCTTAACTAACTATAGTTAAAGTTTTAAATGTTGCTATTTTGAGTGAAGACTGTAGATTGTGAATTCTTTATACTACTTAAGGTCTCCACTATCTGGTAAAAGTAACACTGCAACTTTAACTTAATGAAAATCTTTAAATACGTTTTCATTCGTTAGTGCAGTAAAAATTCTCCAAGTTTACGGTAGGATACCCAGGCTGTTGGCTATAATTTACTTATGGACTTATCTTAGACTACTGTTTTTTACTAGGCGATTGATTTTAAAAAGGAAAGTAGGAGATTAAGGTCTCTATGTTTAATAAATGCTTAGTTTAAAAGTTTCGAGGATTTAATTTAAAAAAACCTATATAGTTTGGTATAGCGCCTGGGATACAAGACGGGGTTAATTCTATAGCGAATCCCCCGGTTTTATTAAGGCATACGTTTAATTAACTCTATTCTTTGGTTAATTCTTACCTGAAGCCTTTATTGCGTAATATGACCATAATAAAGATTTTAGACACTATAATAAGTTAGTGGAAAAGCACTAAAAAGCTTTATAAACTTGCTTAATGAAATAATTTAAAAGGAATGACGCTATTCAATTAAGTTATAAGATTGATACACATATTATACGCTGGTATAACAATAGGATGGCGACGAAAAGTTTAAGTACGTAATGAAGCCTAACTAACTCTGTGTTCACGCTTGAAAAATTATTAGATTTTCTCTAAGTATGAAAGTAAATTTTTCTTGGCATGTTTCAGTAACTTGAAAACAAACATTTCTAGGGTATGTGCAAAGCATTAAGGTAGTTTCTTTTTAACACTACGGGAAATAGAAAGGGTAATCATTCTATCGTACAGTTACAGACTTAAAGAGGCAGACAATTATAAAAAGATAAATTTTAAGTTTTGAAGTATAGTTTTCTTGGTTATTAAACTTAGTATAGTTTTATAAAAAAATATAAATTTTTAAAGCTTTTGTAAGTCTCTAAAATCTCTCTGCCTATTACTTTCCTAGCCACCAAAGTGTTTTTAAACTTTGTTTTATAAAAAAGCTCATCAAGCCCAGCCAGGCATCTATAACGGTATTGCGATTAGTCCTCTCCCGATGTTTCTGACAAGAAGATGATCTTACAACAGAACAATATACCGTTTATAATCAATAGATATTAACTATTTGAACAAGAAATACGACAGAATTTATTTTGTTATAAATCTAACCAACCACGAATTAATATATACTTTTTATACTTGTTTTGAAAGTATTGATCCACAGGCTAAGAAACAGTGTTAGTACATTTTATAAATTAATATGTAATTTAGGCGAAAAACCAAGATAATTATCGCTAATTTGTATAATGAACGAAATTTTCATAACATATATAGCAGTGTAGACCTCTGGAATGTAATTCTCACAGTGCACTACTAAGTAAGAAAATATATATCAGTAAGGTTTATTTTAACGGCACAATACTAAATTGTAAGTAGCTGTACTCTCTAGTATGTTGTTTGCTAGTTAAGAGAGTGCTCTCGTCTAAATAAATCCTTAGCCGTTCTCGGATATAAATTTCTTTATTATGACTGTTAGGGCAGCTTTAAAATTAGCGTATAAAGGTTTTATAAACATTGCAAGAGATGCGGAAACAAAAATAATTACGAAGCTAACTGCTTTGAAAAATCAGTCAGTTGGATACTTCCTTTCATCCGAATACCTAACCCTCCATCACTGTTATACAACATCTTAGCGATACGTTACAAAGTTGTAAATGTTAAATGGTCCATTCGGGGAAGTGTTCCGCTGATAACAAAGATATCTATATCTTCGCAATGCATTAACTCCTACTACTCGTATATTTTTTTTGTACACTCTCCGCATTCCATAACATTATATCATGTATGATTAAGAGTTTAAAAATTAAAAGACAAAAAATAAATTCCAAGCCTTTCGCGGTCTCGAGAGTGGTCGAGAAATAGGTCGTCAAAATAACTCAAAGTTGATCGATTTCCATCGCTTTTCTTGTTGTTGAGAAACTGTCTGCGTTATCAATGTAAGATTATGCGTAGGGGGCGATGGTGAAATCGCTCTCAGGCGGGAAGCATAGGATATAGAAGCAAGAGCTTGCCAACCACATAGCCAAAGATAGTTGGAATATTGTTCCTATATATCTTCAAAGCATATTAAGTCACTTAGGATTAAAATCGATAGGAATTACAAAGGTTGTATTTTTTTTTAAAGGTTTCTCACAAATACATGGGGCGGACTACGTACACCTTCTCCGTAGTAACTAATAAAACTACTCGACATTTAAAAGGTTATAGCCCGTAAATATGGAAAAAACAGTTGCAACTCTATTTTAAAACACATCTGTGAATGCTGATCTTGATGTTAAAATAATGGTTAAATTTTTAATAAATTGTAATCTTATGGGTAATAAGAATTTAGAAGGAAAGTGTCTGTCATTTAGTCTCTCTATGGAGCTTTATTAGCCGATTTTCTATGATTTAAATTTTTATAGACTAATTTAGTACAATCACACGTTGAACTATGCATACTTTTTAAACGCATTGGTAATTTTAAGTTTATTATAGTGATATACGTAGTTGCCTTAAGGGTTTTATGCAATGGGTTTTAAAAGGAAAGAAAGTTAACAAGGTTTTTTGTTTTAACTGTTAAAAGATGAATAAGGGTACGTTTATTGGATTCATGTTGCCAAGATGACTCTACCATTTGTAAAAAATAGAAAAAGTATAATAAGCTAGAGGCTAAAAGTTACAAATGCTTCATGAGTATTGTGGAATTAAAGAAACCAATTAAAATTACCTTTACTTAATCTTATAATTAATTAGTTAACTCACTTTAATACGGTCAAACGGCTGCAGATCAACACCGGTACTCTGCGAACAACTAATTATACTAAAATTTAGGCAGAGAAGATGAAAAAATTTAAGCTTAAATTTTACCTAACGTTGGCTTCATAGTATGACATGATAATAGGAGCCGCACTATATCAGAATTTATGAGGGCGAGATTAAATAAGCGACCAGCAAGGACCGAAAAAGAGGGTCGCGTCAAAGCTCTTAACCGCTGAGCTACGACGACGACTCCCAGTCCCGGTATGGTTTTACGTACTTAATTTGTTACACTACTTAGATAATTAAAGTAAAACACCCTATTATGCAAAAGGCAAACTGTTGCTGCGCTTTCTATGGCAGAAGCAGAATACATTTCGTTGGTATCTTATTTAACGGTTACTAAATGGTTCCAATATTTCTTATAGAAAGTCGGATTTCGTCAAAAACTTTTTTGAAGTATACATTTATAACCAACTTTGTCATTCATGTTGCTAACACACAACACGGAAAAAAGTTGTCAAGCCTTACGTTATCATTATGCTGAAAATATTTTTAAGAAAGGTTTGATTTCATTAACACATTATCCCACTACGGGAATAGTCGCTAACGAATTCACAGAGTTCAATTAAATAAATCATTCAAGTTTATAGAAAAAAAAATTTAAAAACCTTGATTTAGGATAAATTCATTGGACCCTAATTTTGTACTAATCTAAGGTTATTAAAAAGAACTAAATATTTAATTGCCTTTTAGTTTAACTGATTTTTAAAGATGGTGCGAATATGCACATACTATATACCTATTTAATAAGTAAAAAAGCTGTTACCCATATTACCTTTCTTTTCTTACGACTGCCAAGGCTGTTTCACACCTAGGCGTATAAGGGCGTTGGTCCTACAAGAGAGCGTTAGGGGGGGGGGGGGTTAGCTTAAGATTTGAAGGCAAAACTTAACGGTTCAAAACGTTTATTTTTAACTAGCATTTTAAAAAAAAAAATGCGTGGTTTAATTTTAAAGAAAGAATTTGTAAAATACCAATACAAAGGTTCTATAATTATAACGCCTACAAGAAAATATATAGGTAAACGAGGAACAACAATATATATACTAAATTGCTTAAATTGCACTTAAACGCCGTACAGCAGAACTCCACAGAAGATAACTTCCCACATATGTGAATAGTATTACTGATGTTGTAAGGTTTTCATAATAATATGAAGACGTAAATATACAAGTTATGTTACATATGTTTTAACAAGTGCCAAAAAAAAAAAATCAAAACTTAAAAAAATATTATACAAAAAAATTCCATATTAAAAAAGGTCTAAAGTAACTTTCAGTAAAACATTTCATGCTATTAATTATAACTCTCCGCTTTATAATATAAACTACCTTGTAATAATTTTCCTCATGCTAAAAAATAGACAAGATAGTGGGGGTTGTGTGCGATTCATAATAATGTAGATAACGCAAGACCCATAACAAACCCAAAGACCATAAATGTTTACAAAATGATAACTTGCACTTTAATATAATAATTTGGGATTTTAAAGTCCATTAAGTTTTTTAAAGCTCAAGATTTCATATAATAGTTCTACTTTTGGTGAATGTTTAAAAATTCTGAATTAAGCAATACAAACCGTGCGAAAGTCGGTCATCGCCTTCAAAGTTATTTCACAAGCGTTATTTGAAAACTTTCTTCAAATGGAAGAATAGCAAGCTTGTGGGCATCTAAATTAAAAAAGTCAAAAGACAGAAAAATTCCAATTCAGAAAGTAAAATAATTAAAAAGAAATTTAGCTTTAAGACTAAATTTAGTTAAATTATATTACTTTAAATTGTTTTATCTGCAACCTATTTTTGTAATTTAAGGTAAAAAAATGACCGGTTAATTTGCAGTTTTATGAATGGCTGCTTTCCGTAATATGTAAACGAGATTAGTAAACATCCCTATATTTTTAATTTTTCTAAAATCAGTAGAGGAGCCTTACATGTAATATTAGAACAGCATTTTGATATTTGCTATTGAATACAGCTCCCCTTTTTTCTTATTAACTTGTATTTATTAAATTTTTTTGGATACTACATTGTTTTGGGAATTTATATTTTTATACGCTTATTTTGTATATTTGATATGGAGTTATCGCCTTGTGAAAAAGCTCTAATTGTTCCTGCTGCTTTGAAAAGTTTTAAGTAGGTGATATTATTATTTTTTTATTTGTTTATTTATTTTTATAAAGTTTAGAACTTGTTTGCGAGTTAAATACCGTTATGTATTACATTATTGAAGGAAAATATGTTGAATCTTCTCCTGTTTTCATTAGTCTTGTTAGAGACAAAAAAAATAATTTGTATAAAATTGCAGTTGTTTCGGAGAAGGTAAAGACAGCAAGTTAATTATATATATATTTTTTAATGTTTTTTAAGAATACTCTACATTTATTATTTATTAAAAATACTTATAATCTGTTACTTTCTATATACTTATTTATTACTGTTTTGAAATATATATTTTTTTGAATATTTTAATCTTTATTGGAAGGCCAAAATATTGTGGCACATTAGACTTCCTTGTACTTTAAAAAAACTTAAAAGCCCTAAAAAGAAACATGTTCTTTTCTCTTTTAAACCTGAAAATCCTCTTGACAGCACAGTAGAAATAAGGGGTTTCCAGTTTCTTAAGGGAGGCGCTGTTTCGAACTTTATAAAGCGAATAGGTTATATATTTACTAAATTTCAAATTTTTATGCACATTTTGAGAAATATATCTGATAATGTTTATTTTAAAGAAACTATAAACAAAATAAAGAATAACTCGCCTTCCGCCGAGCTTAACTCAAAGCTGCACACATGCGGTGGGCACACTACTTTTGTATTATCCTTAACTAAATTTAATTTTTTTGCTTACAGCATAGTTAATAATTTTATTTATTATAATTAGTAAAATATTATTTCTACTTTGTTAACTGCTTAGATAATAACAATAAAACGAATAAAGGTCCGTCTGTGAAGGAAGTTTCTTTTCCCAAAACTTTGAGATCTGTAAATTTTATTACAGTTGACCAGTTAAAAATAACTAATTTCCACGTTTATTTTGTAGAATTCCGTATTCTCTAGCCAGTCTGCTTTACGTAACTTAAGCCTCCCAGCGAAACCCAACTATCCATTAAGGTATCTGAATTAGATTTATTTTCGACTTCGATATTATTTTTTTTGAAGTTCTAAAAGGGTCACTTCGGTTGAAAATTTGACATTTTCGAAATCTCTTACCTCGAGCACTTCGCAAGGTTTAACGGTTGGTAGGAACCGTTCTTTGCCTGCGAAGGAGTCTATTGAGATCGTGACTGATCTGGAAAGGAGAAGGCTTATTAATCGCCTTAACATTGAAACAGCCCAGTACCATAGAAAGCTTAAAGAGTTGGAACTACAAAATAGTAAAGTTTTACGAGAAAGAAATACTTATCTGGAGCAACAAAGGATCGAAAAGGAGTTAGAAATTCTAAAGCAGACTCAACTTTTGCAAGAGGAGCTTGAAAAACAAAAGAAATCTTTAGAAGAAATTCAGCGTGTTCAACTAGCGAAGCACCAAGAGCTTATTGAACTCGCTCGTAAAGAAACTGAGCGTTTAGTAGAGCAGCGGAATGAACTTGAGAAGAAGCTAAAAGAGGAGACTTTTAAGCATAAACAAGCATTGGAAGAAGAGAAATTAAAATTAACTATTGCTGCCCAGCAAGTTAATACCAGTAAGATTCTTGAGTCTAGAACTTTGCTTAAGCCGGTAGATCACCTGGAAAAAGGCGAGGTAAGCGTTACTCCCGACTTATCGTTGAAGTTATCCGACCCATCTGCTCCATCTTCCCCGTCAACCTCAGAACCGTCTTATAAACTTCTTCCAAAGCTTTGTTTTAGCGCTGAAGATTTGACAGAAGGCTCTAAAAACTTAAAAAAACGCGAGATTCTGCTTCCTGCAGAGGGTGATTCTTTAGCCGCTTTAAAAGTTGATGGAAACCCGCTGGCAGCCCTTTTACAGGCTTTAGATAAAAGAGCCTCTGTTTTGCACGACGTGGATGATGTTGACGATTTTTTAGATAACTGGGAGTGAGTATATTATTAAAATATTAAGTTGGTTAATAACTTTCGCCCCTTTAGAAGTAAGCAAGCTGTAAAGTAGTAAGAAAACTTATATTTTGTATATAAATAACAATAAAGCAATTTTTACACCATTGATAACGTTATTTGGGTTTCTATTGATTTTAAGAGGGCTGTAGGTTTAATCCAAGTTAGTTACAGGTTTAGCCTTGTACAAAGTAAGTCATAATTTAAAAACGACACGAGTATTGTCGTTTGCTTTGTGGTACTCACAACTCTTGCAATTGTTAAATTTTTTCCTCGCCAAGAAAATACTTAATGGTGTTTCATCACTTTTGCTTCTAAGGCTTCTTCTAGCTCTCTAGTAAATTGTTATGCTAAAAGGAGTCTAGTCCGGTTAATCAACCATTTATTAAGATCGACGGATTTACTTTTAAAGTTTGGGGCTTCAACTCTAGTCTTAAACAAACCGTTTCTTTAACCAAATTTGTTTGATATTTCCAAATAAAGGGTATTGACTCTTTTCCCTTATCTTTGTTTATAAGTTTATATGGGAAATTACAGTTAAGTTTAGTGGTGATAAAAACACATTACTTTTATGCAGGTTAAAATATATTTAGGATACGGTTTTTTTTTTTGTTTCAAGGCGCTAAGGCGGTGCCTGCAAGCAACATTTTTCGTAACATCTTTAAAATGTCATGACTCTATTACAACTGTTAGCTCTCAATTCATACAAGTATAAAGACTTTCGAAAAAAAGCCAACGTTGTTTATTTTAGTTAAAAAATAAGCACTACTTCTTAAAGAAAAGGCTTACTAAGCATTTTCCGCAGCTAAACAATTACAAGTTGTAAACTAACTTAAATTCGGTAAAGCTTTGCATTCCTCCTCCCATTATAGCTGAATAGCAAGTAGAACTTTACTGTCTGAAAGTTAAGTTGCGAGTAACCGTAGCGCTATAACAACTAATAGTTAACCATAGTTGTTGTTACCCTCAAAAACTAAGTAAATTATTTTTTAAAAGGATTTATCTAAAAACTAAATCATGTCGGGGAACCGAAGTAAAGCGCTGGTCGTCTTCTGCGGAATTATACTAATGACACATTGATGCTAGAGAAACAACAGTAAGCAATACTCCACAGCTATAAAATTTGGGTTTTACGTAATAATATAGTTCAACTAAAATATTTATTAAACTACAGATGCCGAAATAGAAGAGTTTCCAAGTGGTGCGCATTGAATCAACTATAATAATTTTAAAGGAAAAGGCTCGTTCAAATAGTAGGAATTACTCTCTTTATTTCACTTGAGAGCGGGTCAAGCCAGTCGTAACCCCTGCAGGGCTAATATATATATATATTCTAAAAAAACTGCTGGAAAAGGTTATACGTTTCTCTAAAAGCTGCATTTGAGTTTGAGAAGCGGGTAATGGCTTGCACTAAGTCCAGACAAGTGAGCTCAAAGCTTTCTTAAAAAATAAACAATTCTTCATGCAAAGAGCACCAGAGTTAAACTAGAATGCTAATAAACCTGTAAACTCTGACCGTTGAGCCAAGTGCGTTACACCACCAAGCAATCTTTTTACTAAAGTCCAAGAAAGACGAGGAGCGCACAGACCCTACAAAGAAAAAGTGCCAAGGATGCGCAGAGAAAGGACGGGCGACTTGTACTTTACTTTTCTGCAGGTTAACTCAGAGTCGCTGAGAAAACACGCGAGGAACTTACAGGCATCTTCTACAAAGCCAAAGTCTAAGTGTATACGTATAAGTTCCTCGTAAAGATTGTGCTTCTGCGGGAGCGAACGAGACTGAGAAAAGGCAAACTTTTTTTTCTAATTTTATAAAAAGTGCCTTAAACGCTTCTATGAGCCAAGTCTCAGCAGGGTGGTTCTCTGTAAACAGGCGGCTAAGTACAATAGAATGGTAAAAGTAGTTGGTATCGGGGCTGTCTAAGCGCTGGAGGTAAGACTATAAAAGGGAGGGGGCTGCGGATGAGACCACCAACACACACAGGCTCGAGAAAAGTTACTTTTAACAAAGCCCACGCACGAGCAGAAGGATCGTGAATGATCAATTCCTTCCCATCCTCGTCCGTAATCTGGTTGTGGTTTAACCAAAACAAGTCCCTATCGTCTCTAAAGTAACGGAAAAAAGAACGTAAACTGCTGAGAGGCGGAATAAAAAGTTGCTTGTACAATTTTTTCTTAGAAGTAAAGCTGATCCTTATGCAATCGGAAGCGAGCGTTTGAAAAAGCGAACTCAGCGGAAGGTCAGGAGCGTTATAGTCGGGGCTGCCGACCCATCGGGCCAGAGCGACTGCTTCGTCATAGAGTCCAAAATGTTCAAGCAAAGAGAAAGTTGCTTGAAAACCAGCTCCTAACGTTGCTAAGTCACATGGCCAGCACACAAAGAGGGGGAAAAAAACACCTTCCAAGTCGGGAATATGGTAGTCCTGCTGTAAAAGATGAGACTTAGCTAACAACAAATAGTACTTTCTTTGAAGTTTTTCAAGGGAGACCAAAACTTTTTATATATAAAAAAGAATGAGTGTTAGGATGAGGAAAAAAGCACTGAAAGCAGCACTAATAACCGTGCTTATCAGAATCGTAGAGCCACTGCTCCTGGTCTTCTAACTGGTGCAAAGCGTTCATGCAAAGGGACAACGCTTTCAAACGCTCATGCTGAGAAAACCCACACTATAAAATTTTAAAAAAAATAGAAAATAATATAATACTAGTCTCTGGCGATCCGAGAGGCTGCTTGGACTGTTTTTTTCGAGTGATTCTTCGTGTCTGAGCATCTCCAGAGCGGCTGTTTCATAATAAGTTGTAAAAAAAAGAGGCCAAAAATAATAAGAAAACGCAGCAGACCAGTTTTATAGTCCATGCGTAAAAGATAATGGGAATAAACAAACTCCTCAAACTTCTCAAGAAGCACGTGGAGAGAGGTTCTCCATGACTTCAGTATCTGTGCGAAGCAGAAATTAAACATAAAAGAGTCCGGAAACTACAGAAGAAGTACAAACAGTATCAAACAAATGAGGTGCACTGAGAATAAAATGTTTCAGCTCCGCTCCACAACTTTTGCCCCACAAGTCGCATATAAACGTGGCGGCCCTACAGGAGTGCAGGACAGTAGTAGCGCCTCTCCATGAAGCAAGCGAAAACGTACATCTCGCTCAGCATGGGAGAGAGCACGAGTTCCTTACTGGCGAGCGTCAGGACTACGAAGGCCTCTTCGTGAGAGTTAGTTTCAAGCGCAGTCTTAAAAAAACTTTTAGCCCAAAACTGTAAAAACGACGAGGTCAGGAAAGTAAGGGGGGTGTTGATTGGGTTATCCACACCTCTTCATGGAAACAGCCACTCAGCTTGGCTGCTCGGCAGATCTCGAGTGCTTGAGCGAACTGCTGTTTTGTAGTTCCGGACTCAGGAAGGAGTCGCGTAAGAAGTGTAATGATTATAACCTTTCCTTTTTTGAAATAGTCGAAGCAAACTTTTAGATAGCGGCTCAAAGTAAGTTCTTCCTCGTTTTCGAAAAAGACAACAAACACATGGTTTAATGGACTCTCAGGTGGAAGGCGGCCCTGTTCGTCTGCAGGAACTAAAAGCGATATTCTAGAGGACCTTTGCAAGAAGAACCAATACCGAAGCAAGACGTGACGGAGACAAAAAGCGTCTGTGCCTGTTGATATTGTTCAGAAGCCAGGTGGCATAAAGACAGCTAACGTGGAAAGACACTGGTTCGAATAAGGAGACCAATAATAAGTAGAGTAAAAGAACCATGAAGACAGTGGCCTCATTTTTGTCTACCCAGAGAGTTAAAAAGTCCAACAAAGCAGCATGCTGGCCCCACTGCAGTAAAACTTTAGCAATGCGGGGTATACCCAGCGGATGGTATACGCTATAAGGTCACGTAGGAGCACAAAGGCTTGAATTACAAAAATGAAGCTAATACAACGCTGAGATTACGTCGCTGTAGCCCTTGAAGCAGTCCCAGCTGCCTGATACACCAAAGTCGCCTCGAAGGAGGCAGAGCTCGAGGCAGCTTGAAGGCAGATCTTTCCCGCTTTTTATCCATATTGACCAAAGCACATATGCCTAGTAGGTTTTAAAGATATACCCGGAGCCGCAGGAGAGCTGAGGTGCCCGGAAAGATAAGTAAGCAAGTTGGCCAAGATGGTGAAGGAGGCGGTGACAGCTCATGTAGTCGCCTCCTTATTTATATGCAGGAGTAAAAAGAGCAGCAGACAAGCGAAGCGCATGCGCCCACCCCTTTCAAAAAGTTTATCAGTGCGCACACGAGTATAGGCAAGTCCCACGTGGAAACACAGCATAAATCTATAGTCGAAAAAAAAAATAAACAGTTTAGGCGTTGAGACAGCGAGATGCACACCACGAGCGCAGTACCTGCAGCAAAGCATGTCTTTTAAGGCGCACACCAAGAAGTTGGCATGGAGGACGGAAGCTGGTTCAAGGTCCAAAGGAGGAGCTACACCGAAACAGTATAGAAAAAACGAATCAGATAATAGTATTAAACATCACGTGTTTGAAAAAGACCCACCGACGACCCACAAGTCTTCGATGACGTCCCTGAAGACCTCGAGGGAAAGCAGCTGCTGTTCAAAGCGGGGAAGACGGCCACTATAAATACGTATCAAAGAGCAACTCATTTCATAATAAACAGGACACGCACTCAAGTGCACGGAAAAAAGAGCCAGTCAGAGCAGACAATTCATTGTAGTTGCGGTGCCTTAGAATTATTAAGCCAAAGAGAAGTCTCTAAACGGGCAAATGCCAGGCGGGTAACATAGAACCGAACCATGAACAGGAAGCAGGAAACATCATCCCGAGACAACAATCAGCGCCCAAGTGCAGAAGGCGTTCAAAAGTGTCACGTGCCGGGCACATAACTTCAGACTTGACAAACCAATAAACAACTTGCAAAAAAAGAAAGCAACAAACTGCCAAAATATAAGGAACCACGAAAGTGTCTCTGAACTTCTCACTAAGTAAATCTTTCCGCTCTGCAAACTCGAGTGATCTTACTACAGACGCCGAAGACTGCAATACCCACAGAAAAGTCAAGTTTTTTTTTATGCGCTGTTCGCATATAACACTCACGGCAGTCATAAACCAAATTACAGGCTCCTCTTCGGCACGAGCGTCCACGTGAATCGATAGAGTGCTATCCCCTTTCTGCAGCGTAGTCAGCGCAGTAGAAGTATCGAAGACAAGGAGATCGCTAAGACTATTTAGCAGCGGAGAATACATAACAAAAAAAAAGTATAAGATAATTTTCTTACTTTTTTTTGAAATCAGAATCAATATTGACGCAAAAATTGCGGTTTCCTTCGCAGGCGAGCCACAACTTGCAAAGACGCTGGCCTCCACTTGACGCAAAAAAGGAAATCTTAAACGCGCTTAAAGGAGTCTAAAAGAGAGCAAAAGTCACGCAAAAGTTAAAGCAAGGAGCAGCTGCGCAGGAAATACAACGGTGACGGGCGTGCTAAATGACAGAACCGGGGAAGCCCCCATATGAAAGCTGTCGGGAGAGACGCAATACTCTGCACGGTAAAAGTCGAACTGGCCAGTCCCAACATAACGAAGTATCAATAAAAGAATGAATGGGGGTATCTATAAAAACTCACATAGATTTTCGAGGCGGAGTCATCGCTAAATGCTGCACAGCAGATAGCAGCGTCTTCATTCATGACGAGAAACTCACAACCAAAGAGTGCCACTTTTTCGTTTTCAACTATAAAAAAGTAAATCAGTAAAGATTTAATAAATGAAATAGGAAAAAAAAAAGTAAAGACCCGACTTAAGCTCCCTGCTTAGAAGCAGATGGCCACTACTATCCTCACTCTAATTATTAATAAGGGAATTAGTTATAATCTCAAAGACTATTTAAAAAATAAACATTTTTGTTAAGTTTCCAAACGAATAGACCATTCATAGAATCCGAAGCCACAAGGAACGTTACCGATCCGTTAGTTGAAAAAGAGAGAGAAGAAAGGCTAACCAGATCACGTGCCTGAAGGCTTCTAAGTGAACAAACCAATAAGACAAACCGACGAAGGGAGCAGTCGCGTCAACCTGTACGACCAGAAGCGCTGGGGTTGGAGAGGAAACTCATGTGCACTTATCGTTTCTGATTAATAAAAAATATATAAATAAATTTAAGTGAAGCGAATAAGCGTAGAGGAATTACTATTTATGGCTGTGTATAAAAAAAACTAAAAAGTTTATTTAAAAAAACATGCCATCAGAATGGAAAATAACGCGCTTCACTGTCCCATCTATAAATCCTTAACGTAATAAAAAAAATTAAAGCATAAATTAAACTATTTTTTTTACAATAAAGATAAATAGATAAAAAAACCGAAAAAGAAAAGAAAATGGCTAAGAGCCACACTGGAGGTGATAAGCGAGTTAAAAACTTTGCAAGAATCTAAATTGAAAAAATGCTAGATTTTAAAGTAAACAAAATTCAAAGAACAATTTTTTAAAAAAATAGTACGTGCTGAACAAGTGGAAGCTCGGCGTGCGGTGGAAATTTAATTTGAAAAAGAGAAGTAGAGTTGGACTCTACATCATGACAAACACCGAGCAAGGAGAAGCCTTAAAAAAAAGTTAAAATTAAAAAAAATGTTGAATGTGTGTAGTAAAAACCTGCGCTATCGTTGAAGGCACACACAGATTCAGGAGAGAGCATGAGATTATCGGTGAAAATAAAATCTGATTATAAAAAATATATGATATATACTTAAAACATATAAGAATGATGAGATAAAAAATTTTCAAATTTAATTTAAAACTTACTCTCAAAGAATAAATTTGAGAAATTATAAAATAAATAAAATTATAACCGAAGAACTAAATTTTCTTAATATATATAAAATCTTGTAATAGTTATAATCAACAAAAAATATGTGCCAATTCCTGAAATTAATATTAATATAAAAATAGTTATAAAACCTTGAAATATATTCTTTAAGAAATAATTAAGAATTATAAATTAAAAAAGTTAATTACTGTAACTTTTAAAAAAAAAAGGTTGATTATAAATATTAATATCGATAAAAATATAATTTATTAAAATAAATCGATAATAATATAATATAAGAAAAATTAAAAAAAGTTAGTAATCGCATGTGAGACGACTTTATATAACCTTTCATTCTTAACATTTAACATTAAAAAATTATCGTAATTTTTATAAATCTTTTTTTTTAAGTTTATACTACAACAAAAATAGTATTTAATTTTAATTATTTTTTGGAAGATTTATTTATAATAATATAAAATTATTCAATTCAGTTTTTTTTGGAATTTGAAATAATAATTCATATCCCCATAAATAATTCTTTACATTAAAATGAATTTTTTAAATCGAAACAAAGTGCAAATAACGATTCGTAAAGAATACCTTTTTACAATGAAAATTTAATGCTTTCAACTAAAACACGAATAATAACAATATTATAAGTCTATGAGTTATTACTATAATAAGTATAAAATCAAGGCAGAACAAAAAAGTGATAGGCTGTTAATATAGATTCTTACATTTCGACACATAAAAAAATTATATGGATCAATAGATGTATGCAAACCTTTGCAATGGTTTCTATAAAAACTTTTTTACTATAAATTAATGAAAAGAAAAGTTATATGAAGTAAAGTAAAATAAAAACTTTAAAAAATCTCAACATAGTTTAAAATTATTAAAAAGCACGCCAATAAAAATTCAAATAATATTATAAAAAATTCTTTTAAAAAAAATATAATTACAACAGAAATTATTCATAAACCAATAATGAAAGTTTGATAAAGAAATGATAGAAGTAGGTAAAAAAGAAAAAAGCGACTAACCCAAAAAAAATTACGTACATCCAAAAATTTTTTGCATAACTTTTAAAAATAAAAAAATTTAAAACAATAAAGTGTTCCAAACCAATTATATTATTAATATTAATACTCAAATACCAAATCTCTTATAGACTTATGAATAGTTTTTAACTTATAAACAACAATAATGTAAAGAAATTAAAAATACTTATAGAAAGGGAGTTGGATTAAATATCGGAAACAAAAGAAACCTTATTATATTTAAACCTTTATTTATGTGTCCCGAATTTTTGGTTGTTGAAAAAATATGGATGTCTAACCAAACGAATGACTTCCGCACTTCATCCTCACCAGTATAAAATCCTCTATTATAAATTATAAATTACCATGTAAGTTTGATAAATATCAGAAAAAAAATAAATGAATTCTAAATAATTTAAATTTTTTTTACCTTCTTATCCAAGCGAACAAAATAGCATTAATACCGAAAGCACTAACAACTATAGCCTTATCTATAATATGATTGTCGCTAGTTAACTTAATTAAAACCTCAGCCTAAACAAAAGTAATTAGAGGAATATCTACAAAATGGGAACAATAAGTTACTGAATCTAAAAATGAAACGGGAGCTTCGTATTTAGGAATGTACTTAGGATTAGTCCCATCTAATCCTCGAAGCACCTAAGAAGAAGTATTATTTTTAAATCCACCAAATTTACAAAATAATTATATGAAATTTTTAATAAATTTTTTTTAATAAGGAATAATATTTTTACATCGAGCTCAACAAGGGTGTACTGTTCTGAAGTCATTTAATTAAAAGGCTTCTAAGAGAACTAGTAGAAGGTCAGCTATGCTCAGAACAATTGTTGGTAGCGTGTTAAAAAGATGGTACAGAAAAAAACATGGGGGCTTGCACCTGACGAAAGTAGATCTGTTAACCTTGCAGAAATCTTTTATATTATTTTGAAATTTTATTTTTTGTAATAATAATTTACGAGAGAACCTAAACTGCTTTTTGTATAGCGAACTCCACTTACTGCTCTTGTCGCGAAACTACCATCTTTTCTAGTAGTTATTTCGTAAATTACTATATCCTCGTTAAGCCTATTGTAATGTTTTACTCATTGAGCTTGCTGAAAAATGGTTTGAAAGGCTATAATATTCTTAAATCCTTAAATTAAGACCTAAGAAAATATTTTTTATTCTTATGTCTAAAAATAAAGTTTATATTATAAGTGCAATCGATTCATTAAACCGCCAGGTGTTATTGAACAATGAAAGCTTTGATCACCTGAATATATTTTTTTATTATAAAGAAGGGAGTTCTATTTTCAGAGGCCTTGGGTTTAATATTTGGGGATACCTCTCACTATAGTGGTTTTTCAGTAGTTCTCCACCACCCTTATTTGATTCGCGAAAGTTAAATTAAGGGGAGGGTTGTATTAATACAAGGTAACAGTACCGAGCACTTGGACCTTATGCTTAGACTAAGTTCTCTGTGCCCAAAGACACTAAGCCTTTACAGAAGTAATTAATAATAAAAAACGCTTCACTTGAGCAGACAAGTTGTGTCGTTATTTTTCTCGATGTCGGTAAAGTTTTTGAGCGTTTATGGGATGATAACTACTAACTTAAACTTCTCAGTCGTCTGAAATTTAAATGCTACGTTTCTCTGCAGAGACACCTTTGAAAGAAAATTAACGGTTACGCTGTGGTATCACTGGCGACTAACAGCTGGCATAATGCAAAGCTCTGGTTAATCTCCCCCTGCTCTTCATGTTGTGTAAAAAAAAAACTTGTTTTGCGGTTTCTCGCAATCGCATCGCGCTCACGCTCTTGAAAGGGTCTCTCACAACTGGAAGAAACTTAAAATGCTACCCGGAAACACTCGCCGAGTTTTGCCGGCGGTGGGGACAAAACATTAAAATCTGGTAAAATTATGCACTCCATATCAAGATGCACTGCACTCTTTCATTTTTACCAGTCTGTAGGCGTCATTCCATTTTTTATAATCGCGTGGGCTCCTCTATTTAGTTTTTTATCTGTGTAAAGTTAATTAAGTTAATTATACCATGTAAATACTAATAAATCTCTCTAACACGTTAACTTTTTAATCATCGTAATAGAATACGATATATATGCACCTAATTTGTTTTAATATAACTAAAACTTGTTTGCGTTTGGTATGAAAACCATTTTTTTAATTTTTAATTAACATAAATTAAATAAAGTAAAACTCCTTGTACCACCTTTTTCTTTTGCATGAACTTATTTGCAATTTTTTAATCTTTGAGGTTAAGACGCGTAACCAATAAACTTCGTTAAGCAAAAACACATGGCCGTTTTTGCAAACTTTATTTACGGCTCTGGTGGAAGTCCGCCAACTTTGAGGAGGCTGGTTTTGGCTTGCGCCGCACCTTCGCTCCTCCTTTTATCGAAAAGGTTTTGGTTGGGCTCCTAGTCGTTCCTTTGTTTTTTTAAGGCTTTCTTACTTCTCTCCTTCTTTAATATCTCCTTATACTTTTTAAAAACTTGTTTTTTTTCGTTTGATGAGATCGCTCCTTGTGAATTGTTATAATTTTTAAATTGTAGCTTTTCACTTTAACCCTTAATACTATGCGTTTGGCTCAGGCTAAAAGCGCTGTCCATTTGTTTAAAGTAGATTTTTGTAATCGTTTTCTACTATAAATCAGTTAAACGATTTCGTACGATCTTATTCAAACGTTTATACTTATTCCCTTTTGTTATCTGCGCTATTATAACTTTAACATATTTTGCCTTGGAAAATCCTGTAGAGGTTATTGAATGTAAGCAGACCTATATTGGTTTGCTTGAAAGGTTCGTCCTTGTCATTTTATGTTCCTCACGGGTTCCACTTTTATTTTATCTATTGCCTTGTTTTATTTAACTTTTAAAAACTTTTTCGGGGGCGCAAAGGTTTCGTGCGGCGGCCTACCAATCCTTTTTCTATTTTACAACCACTCCCTTTTAGCTTCCTCTCCTTCTTGAACATTATCTGGAGGTTGTAATTCCATTAGTTTGTGAGGATTATCTTAACTTTTAAAATATTGCGAAGGTAACCTTAGCCACTTTTTTCTTTGTACTTTCTTTGCTGTCAATACTTTCTCAGCTGTTGTTTTAAAACTTACTATAGAATTTGTTTTGCAGCTTGTTAGTATCGTTCATTATATTATTAGACATGTTTCCCGCCACTATTTTTAAGTAAGTAGTGTAAGTTGATTATATATACTGAAAGCTAACGCCAGCAATTTTTTAATAATTTATCAATTTTAATTTATTTGGTCCAGTGCAATATATTCCTTAATTTAGTATTGAGATGAGCATATGGTTATCGCCTTCATTATTCTTGGGACTACTTTAGTTTTACCTATTTTCGCGTAACGTTTAAAATTTTTATAGCTTGCCGATATTAGAAAAATTTTAAGCGTTACGAAAATCTTTTTTTTGGAAGTATGCGTTGAAGTTTTTTTTCAATATTTCGAAGCCTCTTATAAATTTTTATATAACTGGGTACTTTTAATTTGTTAATTTCGCCGCGGCTCGTCTTTTTTTCACTTGATCTTCTAAGTTTAGACTATTTTTATTTTTTTTAGCTTTCTTTGCCATTTATATATATTCTCTTTTGCTTAGATTCTTTTTACTGGTTGGAGCATGCTTTTGGAAGAAAAATAAAAGCCTCTATTTCTTAAATTTTTATGACAGTAAAGTTATTTGCTTCTTATTAGTTTATAAAAGTATATTTTTAATTAAGGAACTGCCGCTTTCTTTATTTTAGTACAGTTTTTATACAACCGTTTAAAAGTTTATAAAGTTTATTACTAACTTGCGTTCCCGCGACTAGTAATTTATTTTTTTGGCTTTTTCGCGTAAGCGGTGGATGATCGGAGATAAGAATTAACTTAATGCAGAGCTCTGTTAGCTTTTTATCAGTTTTAAAATTGATGAGTCGGTTCCGTGCCACTTTTGCATAAGTAGAAGTATTTTAAAAGTCTAGAAAATCTGAACTTCGTTGCTTTGGGAGCTATAAATCCACTATAATATATGACACTTTTGTTAAGCATAACTTGTGAAGCCAAGCTTCGAATTTAACTTAAATGGTGGCTAGTTAGAAGTTAACTCGTTTTTCCTAAAATCAAACCAGTTCCAATAAGAAATTTCACGGATATTCACGTTTATATGCATTCTTAAAATCAAACTGTAACTAATTTAGGGCTTGAGGGTTGGCAGTAGCTTCTTTAGGTTATAGAGTATTTTTAAAAAAATTTTGCCTACATAAAGAAATGTTTGTTTAAATTAGCCCTAAAAACCTTATAACTGAGAATAATTGCCTTATAGGAAACTATGATAAACTCCTTCAGCAAACAAATTTACTCTTAGAACGAATGAAAGCGTGATATCATGCGTCGTGCCTAATATAGTATATGAGAAATTATAGCCTCACTACTTTTATATACCTATATTATTGCTATTGTAAAACTTTTACATGTCTATTTTTAAACTATTTTATAATAGTTTCCAATATTATATTAAGCGCGAAATACCACTATAACTCTTTATTAACTTTACCAAGTAGGCCGTACAGATTTACAACTGGATTACTTTATTTTAATGTTGTGTTTAAATTAAATTTTCCACCACTTGATAGATATCTTGTTTTTTAGAAGTTTGTCTAGTTTTTTGTAAAGCTACTTAGTCTAATAACTGTTGTAATATTTCTGCTCTAATTTTTATAGCCTGACTGGAAGTATTCATTTCACTTGAGTTTATCACGTATAAAGGAGATAGAAATTATACATTCAGAACATTAGATTAGCAGTAATACTCCTTCTTTTAAACGCAGAGAAAAAGAGGTGAGATGAAAAGCAATAAAAAAATATTCTATAAAGTAAAATTTCTGCTAAAAAAGAAATTGATAAGTAAAAGATATTTGTTAATATTAAGTGGTATGACGAAAGTTTTTGTTAAAATTAACAAATTTTTCTATAAAGAATAAAATTAGTTAAAACGACTGAGTAAAAAAAGTAGTAGCCTTGATTTTGAGTATTGCCCGCCATATTCTCCCTTTTGCACTATTTTAAAAACGCTCGAGTTTAGTATATATATATATATATATATATTTATAATTCAAGAACTTTTTCAAGATGGTGAGTTTAAGCTTACGAAATACGAAGGCGAGGTAAAGAGACTTTTATTATTAAAAAAGTTGACGATGGCATATCTGACTTAAAATTTCTTTTTTAGTATGAATATTTTTTGCATGTATGGAATTTACGAATATGAAAATCAACATTCTTTTTTTGTTCTTATTAAAAAAAATCTCAATAGCAGCATGCAGAATTATAATAGTACATAAAATTTTTTTTCATTAACAAGCACTACAGCTTGACGCAACTATTAATAAAATGTGCAATAGCATAAAACACTTTCTTCCGTTGAAGATTAATTTCTAGTAAAGCTTTGTTACAATTATGCAGGATTTAAATGGTCTTTCATAAAAAACTTTTATTATTTTATAACTTTTCATACATTTTTTTTTAAAACCTAAAAACTAATGTACATTCTATTAACTTTTTATACTTTTTTAAATATTTTTATTATTTATTTTGTTATAGTAAAATTATAATGCCCTTGTAGCTCTCTTAAGCTTTAAAATAGTTTCATAAAGCGAATGTTTCTATTTTTAAACTTAAAATTGTTTAATAAAAAAGCTCAAAAAAAAATTAACTTAATTAATTTCCAGTTAGTTTGCTACTTATAAGAAAAAATGAAAAATAATAATTAAAAATTTTTTTATTGTTCAGTATTGTCAAAACTACCAGATTCACTGGCTCTAGCAACCGCTGGAATGACCAATAAAACGTAAAAATCGGGATGCGTGCCTGCTTGAAGGACGCTTTCGTGGGCTGCGTTAGTAAGTTCAAAACTTAGTAAAACCTATAATAATAAATTAATAGCAGATTAATAGTAAAATAATAATAATGTAGTGATAATAAAAATATAAAGACATAAATAAAAGTAATTTATACCATAAAAAAATACATAAAAAAGTCAAAAGGGGAACTAAAAAAGTTCCTATTGTTAATATTTTCGTAATTATGATTAGTTTTTTTATTAAATTACAAGAGAATGTAAACAGTCAAGTAAGCCATAATGAAAATAAGACATTCAGCAGAAAGTCCCTAAGCCTCTTAGGTTTTCCTCAAAAAGGAAATTCTATTAAAAATGATTATTATTATTTTATAGATTATTATTACTATTATTAACTAATACTGTAAGCGGAGTAAAAGCAGAAGGTTCTTCGTGGTACAATAGTAAAAGAGAATAATATATATCCAATATCAATAAAGAAGTCCAAAGAGGTTCAAAACTAATGTTTATATAAATATATTTTTATTATTATTAAAATTTATTATTATCGGATAAAGAACATTAAGGCGTTTTCAAAAAGAATTTCGACTGCAGACTTCACGCTCTGGACTTTTATATAAAAGTTTTACTTCATATGATTATTAATATATAATTTTATAAGTTCCGACTTTCCCCATTCTTCAAAGTATATAGTCCTATAGAATAGTAATAATATATTATACAAAAATCTATTATAAAATACATACAACAATAAAGCAATGGAAATATAAATTTAGCAACAAAAAGCATTTGAGGGCCTCTTGATGCATAAAGCGCTACGCCCAATTGGTGACTTACAAATAATTGGATGAAATAAAAATAAATAGTTGATTAGTAAAAATGCATTATAAATGTAGCGAAGCAAACGTTATAGTAACAATTATATAATAATAATAGATGTCAAAAAATATTTATAAAATTTAAAAAAATAAAATAAAAAGCAGGTATATTCAAAATAAACAGATAATTATCATTAAAATAATAATCAATGGAAAATAATATAAAAAAAATTCAAAGTATTAAAATAGTTGGAAAAAAAAAAGTTTTATACTTTTCTAAAGATTACTGTTTTATAAAATTTTTTTTTTGCAGTAATTTTACTTAACAAATATTGAATCCTAAAAATATTAATAGTAAAAACTAAAAAAATCACAAAATATTATTCGTTACACAATAAAAATAATGATAAAAAAGGAAAAAAAACTGTTTTTTTAGTGCCAAAACGGCAAAAGTTTTGGCGCTCTCGTAGTTTTTAATGAAAATTTACGTCAAACGCTGATTGTTTATATGTCCGAACTGTTGGGGTTGAGCGCAGCTCCTTTAAATCATTATTTATTATTAATATCGTAATTATTATTACTTTTATTATTATTATCATTATTATAAATTTATTATGAAAATATTGTTATATAAAACAGTTGTAATATTAATTATATTATAAAAACAAAGTACTAATAAGAAACATTGTTATAAATATATCATATTATTATATTATATTTTGTATAACAAATTCCGGTTATGACGAAGATTTTATGTCTTAAATTATTATAAATATTAATTCTTATTAATAACAGAAAGTTATTTATAATAATATAAAATAATAAAGTAATAATTTTTGTTAAGAATAACAATAAGTTATTATTATTTTTAATTTTTCCGTTTTCTTTCTTTAAATGTGCCGCTCACCTGAATAGATATAGTCACTATTTATTATGATTATCATTATTATTAAAACTAACTATAGTACTTTATGATATTTTAATAAAAAAATTAAAAAAACTTGAAACTTTAAATTATATTTTAATTACAATAAAAAAAATTAAAATTAAAATATTTAACGCTTAAAAGTTTTTTTATAATAATAAAAAATATAATTTAAAATAGTAAATTTTTTTTTCTAGTTGCCATTCTAAACTCCACTTCGCGTAGTCTTATGATTTAACTATAGCGCTTTAATTATATATAACAAAAGGAAAATAGGAGTAAAACTCTTTTTAAAACTACTTGGCCCTATGCCCAAAAAATTATAATCTTTAAAGCAAGTGCATTATTAATGGTTTTAAGCGCTGCTTCGCGTACGAGCATATTAACATATTTCTTATTGATGTTGGTTTGCACGTGGTATGTATACGCAAATCTTCCAATCTAACTTTTAATTGAATGCGCCTTTATCCTTAATGTACCAATAGAGGCAATTTAGTTTAAACGCGCACAGCTAACACAGTAAAGAAATAAAAAATTTTCTTATAATTTAAAATAAAGCAACTGAAAAAAAGAGATTCTTTAATGTTTAACGGATATAATAATACTTTCTTTTAGTAAAAAAAATTAAAACAAAACAATAATAAATGCGAATATTAAAAAAAATTGTATAAAAATTAAATTCTTAAATAAGCAAAAAGAGTAATTTATTAGTTATAAAGTAATTATAAACTTACCAATTACAAAATATTCATATCTTCGATCTTTTAACTTAAATAATAATAATAGAAAATATAGTAATTTTTAGTTAAAAAATGAATACTTCAGAAAAAAAAGATAATGATATACTAAAAAGTTTTTTTTTCTGAGAGAAAAAACTCGTGAAAAGACATTATTATTATTATTATATTATCATTACCCTTATTATCGCTCTTATTATTATTAATATTATCGTTATTATTACACTTATTATAATGATTATAATTATTACTATTTAATAACCGAAAGTTTTATAAACGTTTTCGAATTCTTCAAAGTCAAAAGTTCTTTTAATAGCAATACAAAGGGCATAGTTTTCAGGCTCGTGTTGAAGCTCCTTCTGTTGATAATATTTTTTTTAATGAAGATAATTACTTTATCTTTTTAAATAAACATATCAAAATTTACAAGAAAAATAAAACTTGTTTACTATTTAATATAAAAACATCCTAAATCAAAATATTAATTTAAATTTTCAAACTTTAAAGAATAAAAGAATATATAAAAAATTTTTAAGGATTATAAATAATAAAAAAACTTTGGAAATATTTTGACTATAAATTAAAATATCATTTCTTTATAGTAGTAACAATAAAATATCATAACATAAAAACAAATTGAATAAGTAATAGTATTAAAAAAAATAGAAATTTCCAAAAAAATATTAACTAAAGTAGTAGCATCAAAAATTTTAATAAAAATAATAAACAAACGATAAAAAGTTAAAAAATAATATAAAATAATACTTATACTATTAATAAATAAATAAAAACTTTTAAAAAAATATAGGTTATTAATCGAAAGTGTATTTTCTACTAATAAAACATAAAAAAGAAGTAATAAAAAATATATTAAGAAAAAGTTAATTTTATAATAATAATAATATATAAATAAGAAATTTGAAAAATATCAAAAAAAAAGTATATTTATTAATATAATTAAAAAAAATAACTAGAAAAAGGCTAAAGTATATAAAGAAATAATTAAACTTATAAAAATAATTGTTACTAGATATATATTTTTACTTTGTAATTTTTACAAATTCTAAAAGACCTTAAAATAATATAAGTAGATGCTTTTTAAAATAAAAATGAAAAAATAATAAATTAAAATTAAAATTGTTTTTGTGGTTACTTCGAACTTATAGTTTTAAAATTAACTCTGTTCTGAAGATTTTAGAACTGTTTATAGTAAATTCAGTTCTGAGACTTTTTTTAAATAAAAAAGTAACATTATGATTAATTTTTATATAAATAAATGTTTGGTAAATTCCATAAATGGATAAGTAAAATATATACCTTTTTTATAAAATAATTTGCAAATTTTTTTAACGAATGCAAATTTATAAAAAGCAATTCAGTGGCTTTTCCAAACCATATTGTGTGATTGAGTAACTTAAAAAATAATAATAAAAAATAGTAATTCATTGCTTTAATTATAATTATATATATTATTGAAATCTTTATAAATTTTCAGCAATTAAAAAAAGTAATAAGTTTAGATCAAATTATTTTCTATAATATTTTTTAAGGCTGTCTCAATCTTATTAATTTTGCATTGGTAAAAGCAAATTTATGTATAAAAAGTTTAATAAATTCCATTTCGCGCCTAATAATATTTTCAATGAAAAATTAAAGCTTGTATTAATAATTAAATTTGAAAAACTAATAAAAAAAAAATAAACTTTCTCGATCTGTCTGAGCGTTATTAATAGTATGAATTTTATTGAATTAATAAAAGCATAAGCAAGAAAATCAACTTT